>NC_048305.1:55800542-56100542 GCF_013100865.1 Trachemys scripta elegans
GAGAGACTGCTGAGCTAGAATTGATATGCAAACTAGACACAATCAACTCCGGTTTGAATAAGGACTGGGAATGGCTGAGCCATTACAAACATTGATTCTATCTCCCCTTGTAAGTATTCTCACACTTCTTATCAAACTGTCTGTACTGGGCTAGCTTGATTATCACATCAAAAGTTTTTTTTCTCTTAATTAATTGGCCTCTCAGAGTTGGTAAGACAACTCCCACCTGTTTATGCTCTCTGTATGTGTGTATATATATCTCCTCAATATATGTTCCATTCTATATGCATCCGAAGAAGTGGGCTGTAGTCCACGAAAGCTTATGCTCTAATAAATTTGTTAGTCTCTAAGGTGCCACAAGTACTCCTGTTCTTCTTTTTGCGGATACAGACTAACACGGCTGCTACTCTGAAACCTATCTGGGGGAAGTTTGCTAAAAGAGAGTCTAGAAATAATCTCCTAGCTGTGCATTTTCACTGAAAATATATCCACTATCTACACTGATGGAATGGATAGAACCACACAAGCAGGATAATTAATATCATGTAAAATTACTGGTACTGACAACTTTAATCTCTTAACAGCAGCCATACTGGGTCACACCAAAGGTCCATCTAGTCCTGTATCCTGTCTCCTGTCAATGGCCAATGCCAGCTGCCCCAGAGGGAATGAACAGAACAGGTAATCATCAAGTGATCCATCCCCTGTCGCCCATTCCCAGTTTCCGGCAAACAGAGGCTAGGGACATCATCCCTACCGTTCTGACTAAAAGTCATTGATGGACCTATCCTCCATGAACTTATCTAGTTCTCTTTTGAACCCTGTTATAGCCTTGGCCTTCGCAACATCCTCTGGCAAGGAGTTCCACAGATTGACTGTGCATTGTGTGAAAAAATTCTTTCTTGCGTTTGTTTTAAACCTGCTGCCTTTTAATTTCATTTGGTGACCTCTAAAGTTCTTGTGTTCTGAGGAGTAAATAACACTTCCTTATTTACTTTCTCCACACCAGTCATGATTTTATAGACCTTTATCATATTCCCCCCCTTAGTTGTCTCTTTTCCCAGCTGAAAAGTCCATCTTATTATTCTCTCCTCATATGGAAGCTGTTCCATACCCCAATCATTTTTGTTGCCCTTTTCTAATTCATCTTTTTTGAGATGGGGTGACCACATCTGAACACAGTATTTAAGATGTGGGCATACTATGGATTTACATAGAGGCAATTTGTTTTCTGTCTTATCTATCCCTTTCTTAATGGTTCCCAACATTCTGTTTGCTTTTTTGATTGCCACTGCACATTGAGTGGATGTTTTCAGAGAACTATCCACAGTGAATCCAAGATCTCTTTCTTGAGTGGTAAGAGCTAATTTAGATCCCATTATTTTATATGTATAGGTGGGATTATGTATTTCAATGTGCATTATTTTGCATTTATGAACATTGAATTTCATCTGCCATTTTGTTGCTCAGTCACCCAGTTTTGAGAGATCCTTTTGTAGCTCTTCGCAGTCTGACTGGGACTTAACTATCTTAAGTAGTTTTGTATCTGCAAATGGGGTAAACACCTCACTGTTTACCCTTTTTTCCAGATCACTTTATGAATATGTTAAATTGGTCACCTCTGGAGCCCTTTTTAAAAATTGGTGTCACATGTCCAGTCATTCAGTACAGAAGCTGATTTACAGACTACAGTTAGTAGTCCTGCCATTTCACATTTGAGTTCCTTCAGAACTCTTGGGTGAATACTATCTGGTCTTAGTAACTTATTACTGTTTAGTTTAACAATTTGTTCCAAAACCACCTCTAATGTGGTCATTCTATTTTCCTCACTAGGATTTAACTTCCACTTTTTAAAAGGATGCCTTTTTGCCTCTCACGTTTTCTTTTACTTCTTCATTGTTTAGCTATGGTGGCTCTTTTTTGGTTCTCTATGTTTTTTAATTTGGGGTATACATTTAAGTTGAGCCTTTATTATGGTGTCTTTAAAAGGTTTCCATGCAGCTTGCAGGGATTTTACTTTTGGTGCTGTACCTTTTAATTTCTGTTTAACTGACCTCCTCATTTTTTGTGTTGATTCCCTGTCTGAAATTAAATGCTCAATGAGAACCACTTTTGCCTGGTCTTTGCAGTGAGAAAAATCAGGTCTATCTTTATAGATATGAAGGGGGGGAGGGATAACTCAGTGGTTTGAGCATTGGCCTGCTAAACCCAGGGTTGCGAGTTCAATCCTTGAGGGGGATCTGGAACAAAAATATGTCTGGGGATTGGTCCTGCTTTGAGCAGGGGGTTGGACTAGATGACCTCCTGAGGTCCCTTCCAACCCTGGTATTCTATGAAGAAAATCACTTGGAACTGAGAAGCATCTACAAGTCAGGATCCTGAAACACACACAGCCTATTCCTGCCTTGATATCAAAGCAGAATATGAAAATCTCTTCCAAGAAAAAAAGGGTTTAAGGGTTTAAAAATAAAAAACCAAAAAACAACCCACACATACTGTAGCACTACTAGTCAAATTTGTTACACCAAAATTATAATGTTCACTTTTTCTATTTGGGACTTTGTTTAAAGTGTTTCAAGTTGGACTTGTATTGGGAAATTCTAAGAGATTGTTAGTTTGAATGAAACTAATTCAACAAACTAGAATTATGGAGGTCAGACAGAATTTTCACCTCAATCCCAATTCACTTATTTTTTCAGGTAGAAAATAAGAACCATTGTTTGTTTTTATACTTCACATTATGCCAACAGATAAAGATAAGTAATAAGACGACACACACGGCTTTGCCCTTACCTCTGTCTTTTGCTTTATCAGAGAGAAGCACTTCTACAGATTCATATTCTCTGATTGCATCAAGTATAATATTTCCTTCTTTGTTGAACAGGAAGAGCATGGGGATTTTGATATCATCTGTATTCTTTCCATCACCAGCCATTTGGAATAGAGGAGCAGTGTCGCTGCTGCTTCCCTCATTGTCATCTAGCCAATAGAAAGTCAGAGTAAGCTTTTCCATTCTGTATATAGTTCAGATTGATGCTCTCCCATTTCACTGGATAAAGGTAGCTTGAAGAGCTGGTGTGGGAATTTCAGAGAATGTGCTACAGTTGAATTAGAATTCCCCAGATTTACAATTTTCTAACCTTATTTCCTGGTGGAGACAGCAAACAAGAGGTTTCTGAGTGGACAGAAGCAAGTTAAGTTGAAAGGTGGAATGTATTTCAATTCTATTTGCTTGCCTAAGATGGTGATGAGAATTTGCAGGTGGGAGGGAATATTCTTTGGCATCTCCAGCAGTTTTAATTTTGTATTTTCAATTTGCCCCAAAAGGCTCAATGGCTGGTGGATGCCTGCCTGGCTGTGGAAAGTCAAGAATAGTGCTGGACCTAGAAGGAAAAAGCTATTTCATGAGCAGATACATTCCTGAATGAAAAAGGTCTCAATGTACATCTTTTCAGGATTGCTACTAAGCAGTTATCTATTTTTCAATACTGAAAGAATAGTTACTCAACTTTTAATAAGGAATGTAAATGGTATATTCTTCTCTAGAACTACTAACTTAGCTGGGAAAGCATAGGCGAGGGAATGAAGATGATAGAACAGAGGTAGGCAAACTACGGCCTGCAGGACCCTCCTGGCTCGGGATGCTCACCCCTGGCCCCTCCCCTGCAGCCTCAGCAATGCTCTGGGCAGCAGGGCTGCGAGCTCCTGGGGGCAACGCAGCTGCACAGCCTGGCCTGACCCAGTGGTCTGTGCTGCACGGCTGCAGTGCCACGGGAGTTCGGGGGGGGGGGGGAACAGGGGTACAGTCACGAAGGTGAGGAAGGGTTGGATGGGGTGGCGCAGGGGTTCTGGGGGTAGTCAGGGGACAGGGGGGTTTGGATGGGTCAGGAGTCCGAGGGGTGGATAGGAGGTGGGCCACGCATCCCCCCCCCTCCCCCCCAAACCGGCCCTCCATACAATTTCTAGAACTTGATGCAGCTCTCAGGCCAAAAAGTTTGCCCACCCCACGATAGAACAACCATTCTCTTTCATTTCACAACATTCAGCTGCAAACAAAAGTTAATGTGTAACTTCCGATTTGTCAGAACAAACCCCCTCACTGAATTTCTCCACTAGTAGGTTTCTGTCTGGCTGCATTCTTGTGTGCAAGCAGGATATTAAGTATACACACCTCATTTGTTCCAATAACAGGATTTCTGTACCAACTGCTCACAGATGCCTGCCAGCCCTGAAAATATGCTTATATATAATCTAAATAATCTTGGGAGAAAAAACAGGTTACATTTGTACAAAACAATAAGGATAGTTTTATTTACCAATAACAATGCCCCCTATTGCTCCAGCTTTTTGGATGTTTCGTGCCTTTTCAGCAAACATGCACTGGCCTCTCTGCATCAAAGCAATTTTCTCCTTCACTGCTTCAGGATTAGTGATCTCCGAGCATCCATTGTAAGGTTTACTGGTTGCAACAAATCCTCTTGTCTGTTTGAGAGATGTAATGATTTAAAATACTGGAGTAAAGCCTGTAAATGTTTCCTACCTTTTATAATTTTTCCAGTCATCCCAAAAAGTCACCTGGTGTTTCCCAGCATACTATAGGACCTTTATCCTAGAGTCTTTATTATGGCAGATTCTCAAAAAAGTTGTCTAATCAACAATTTTTGGACTGATTTGGTTTTCACATGGGCCAACATCTGTAATATTTTATGTTTGTACTAACATCTTATAATAGCCTTTAAGTACAGTCAACAAAATACAGAATAATTTATGGTTAAGATTATATCACCACAAACCATGTGAGAGCACAGATATCCTTAGAACTTTGTTTTAAATCTAGAGTATATACTCTATGGGCTGAAATCCTGCCACCCTTAAAGTTAGTGGGAGTTTTGCCATTGACTTCAAAGGGGACAAGTAATTTCTCCCCATTTTGTCTTTATCTAGAAAGACATTTTCTCTGGAGTTCTGATGGGCTAAGGAGAGCCTAATCCTCATTAAACTTTTAAAATGTTGTAAATTCACAAATGAGCGGCAGCCATGCTGAATCCTAGCAGCTTGACAAGCTCTCTTCCCTTACATTGGCCCCTCCCTCTAGGATGCAAGAGGGATATTCCACATATAGCATTCAGAAAACAACTGGAGCACCTGTGTGTGGAGTCTGAATCACGACTGGTGCCAAAGGAGAAAAAGACTGAACTCTAGAGTGTCTGAGTCAGAAGAAAGAATTTTAGATTGTGTGTTTCTAATAGGGTGACCAGACATCCCGATATTTCGGTGTCGGGACGCATTTTGTCCCAATATCCGCCAGCAGCACTGTGGTTTTTTGTTTTTTGCTCTGCCAGCGAGCCCCCCCCCCCCCCCCCCCCCCCATGTGTCCCGATATTTTCTTCCCCTCATCTGGTCACCCTAGTTTCTAAGTATTTAAATGCCTATTATAAATTTAAGAGCTAGTTGAGTATTTTGAAATAAATGCAATACTAGAAAATTAAGACCAATGCAACAGAGAAAAAGCGCAAATAAATAAAATTCAAGAGCAAATCATATGTTCTTAAGATTTTCACATTATACACACCCCTACGTTGTGTTTGGATAGGTCCATTCCAAATTGTGCTGGCCCAGCTGTCAATACTACCCTGCCAAAGAATGGGTGGGAAACAATTTGAACAGCACGTGGGGGTAGCTGCTGCTCTTTTTGTTGCTGACTGGACAGTTCAATCATTTCCTGCATGAATCGCAAACCATCTTCAGCATCAAGTGAACTTTCTGCCTAAGGAGTAAAGATATTAGGGTAAGTGGCTTCTTAAATATTTTGCAGAACCAAAATTTTACTGTCGCTGGTGAATTCCTCCAAGCCAACCTCCTGGAAAAAGAGCTGGCTTCTTCCAGAATCGGTCAGTATTGCCTCCAATCAACCAGGCTGAGAAGGAAAAAGTAATTGAGAGCACTACATTCTAAAGTCTAGCTCCCAGAGGCCCATGATCTTTCCAACAGCTGTTTTATATGTAATTCTTTGTTAACAATTATACTTTAAACATCTATCAAATTTGTCACAAATTTCATTTTTTCCAACTCTCCAGTTTATACAAGTTTGATTATTTTTAAATTGCAGTGGAAATAGTTGTTTTTAAACTAATAACCCTTTCCCTGCTATGTCTATTTCCAGATATTGCAGCAGAAAACCTGAAGCCAAATCTAAACAAATTCTCATTGTCCAGTCTGAGAAATGCCAAAGTTAAACAGCACAGACAATTAAAACCAAAAATTCTCTTAAAAAAAATCTAATTTTTCTTTATCAGTAACACAGAATTATGTTTACAATAAGATAACTGACACGTGTTCTTTAAAATTTAAACTAAAGAAAAATACTAATGTAATAGATAGACTTATATGTGGTCAAGTTGACTGACTTTTTGTATAAGATAAATAACTAGTGTCTTTTGACTACTGTGTAAAATACATGAATGTGTTATTTTGCTGAACTGGAATTTGTGGTAAATCCAACTATTAAAGCAGTCTTCAAACAAAATATGGTTTGCAGAGAGTTAAACTGTTAATGCTTTATCAAATAAACAGAAAAACGTGAAAGGTAAAAATAAGTTAGAATTATTTATGTGTTGCACAGTTGGTCAAACAATCATACTAGAAACACCACCAATTAGAAATTTCTGGATGACACTGAAGATCAACATTAGGGTTTAATCATACTGCTAATTACAATACTTATGTATTTGTACAGCACCTTTCATGTGCCCTTTAACATTTTTCACTTTACAAAAGTGGGTAATTATTTTGATAGGATTCTGGTTTCTCTCTCTAATTCTGAAAATAATTTTTATGCTCCAAACTAGGGGCTTGTGTGAATTTTGACAAAGCCAAGCATAAGATTATAAACTCTAAATCCATGATACAGCAAGTGCAAAGTATTTCAAAATGTATTTGAAACCATCCACCTTAATGTATCCTTGGGCTACTATGATACATTATGTGCACCAACTTAATTTCTAGAGATACACTTAAATAGACCTCAAATTAATCTTTTAAATATCAATTTATTTATGGCATTTACGTCACATATACAAATGTGCCAATACTATATTAGATAGTCAGACTTGAATATTAGCTTCATAGTTGTCTTAAATATTACATTCTCTTACTATAATGAAAAAAAATCCATTCACATACATATGTAGTACCAGGACTGTACTGTTTGAAAAAGATACTTTTGTTCTATTATATAAAAATTGAAAAATAAAACTATGCTTTATCTAGAGCTTGATGCCAAAATAAATAAAACACTAGAGCTTTAGAAATACACATTTAAAATGATTTAGTAATTATTTTATGATCTTGCTATTTGAAGGGGGAATTTTTACTCTAAAGCACATTTGAACGAACATTTGTAATTTTTTTAAACTACTCATTTTTTCCCTCTTGTCTGTGCTATTTTTAGATTTGTTAGAACAAGTGCTCTCTCTTTCAGTCCAGCTTCTCCTTACAATGAGCTCTTAATTAGGGCACTATATCTTCTACAATTCAGAGACTGCCAAATCTGCTGCGGAAACTAAAACAAAATTATGCCTCACAATCTATGCATTCATTCTAAAAAGGAAAATTTTTATTCTTAATGGCAGCAAAGACAACTTTCCAAATGTGACCTGTATGCAAACTCATGCAGTGATGTCTGCTTAAATCTGCAGACAGCCTGAAACAATAGTTTAACTTTGCTGGAGGGCTGGTTAACTTTGAATCTACAGCTGATAACACTTAAGAACTACACCTCTGATCATGCTAGTAAAGCTTACATTCTTCAGGTGCCAAATGTCTAGGGTGACCAGATAGCAAGTGTAAAAAATCGGGACGGGGGTAATAGAAGCCCATATAAAAAAAGCCCCAAATATTGGGACATCTGGTCACCCTACAAATGTCCAAGCTACCAAAATCTGCAGCTTTCCCTCCAAAAAAAATTCTATTATGCTGTTTAGTGCAAAACTGTAGCACACTGAAAATTAAGTTTACAGACAGCAAAAAACTGCATGTAATACCCAATTAAACAAATGCAAGAATTACTGATTGAACTAAATATGAAAATGAATAATACAATAAAAATTCACATTAATTTCTGCAGATGTTGCACAATCCAAGTCTTTTGCTGCAACGTAAATGGGGCACCAGTTATAACAAGTGAGATAATGGCAAGACAAAGTTGAAGAAAAAGAGGCAAAAAAAATTAAACCAGTTTAAAAATATTATTTATCACATTTACCTTTCCTTTGTTGCTACAAAAGTATGCTGAAAGCTTCAGCAGGTCCCTTTTTAAAACTAAGCAACCCAAACTGTGGAAGTAGAGAATGAAACCAAGGGATGAAATCTGCTCCTATTGCAGACATTGGGAATTTTTCTACTGATTTCAATAAAATATATGTGGGTCTTACTTGAATTGCATGCTGCACTAATTGTACTCTTCCATCTTTGAGGTGAATCAAACTGACTCCCATCTTCTTCAGTATCTCCAAATGCTCAGGATTACTGGCCATGAAATCCCTGGCTCTCAGTGGTGGTTTTGGTCCACTCCCAAAACTCTCTTCTCTGCCAAAGATGGTAAGGATCAAAGTTTCATACTGGTACATTTGTTACAAAATTATCTAACAGTTTTACACATGAGAGGTGTGCAAAGCTAGAGACATAATATACACAAAGCCATCAGAACTCATTCCTATCCTCCACTGTATGAACATTCCACTGGAGTATCTCAAGCTGAAAATTAAAGTTCTAGCAAACAATGCTCTTGGTAAAATGTTACCCTAAAATTATAATTGTTTTAAAAAGCCGTGAACTCCCCCAACAGTTTTCCAGTGCAATGTTGGTAATGTAAAACTGATACATCAGCAATCAGGTTAAAGTGTGAGCCAGCACCCTTCAATATCATTTCGAAATGTTCAGCATGTTGGTAATAAATTTTTAATAAAACCAGAAAAGCTAGTTTTCCTAACAGACTGAGCATCAGATGCATATAATGCAAATGTTACTCGGCCCATTTAATTTTCACCTGCATAAATATTACAGAAGTCATATAAAGGCATTTTTCAAATTTTACAGAACAACCTAAAATAAAGTACAAGATTATCTATGGCAGCATTAATAAAATAAAGTCAAGGAAAAGGGGTTATTCAGTTGACTATAGAAAAGAACCTGTTAATTTTCTTATTTATTCTCAGTGATTTCAGATCCTCTTTGCTCTGTTTACAAATTGATTTTTTTTCTAATTGGCACTACCGCAATCCTAATTTAGGATCTGCAACTCGTGCTGAGCTCCTTCTACTCTTACATAATCAACTGCAGCTGGAGTTATAGCTGAACACTGGTAGGAAATGCAGCTAGCTTTACTGCCTATGCAGGGCCAAAAGGAATACCATCTTGTGAACAAAGTAAGCATATCTGACTAACATGCAGAGGGGATGGGGAGGCTTTTTTTTTTTTTTTTTTAATTGAATGACAGCCAATTTTCTGGCCATTCCTAGCAACGGAGGATATAAAACATGCATCTTACACTCTGGCAACGCCCCTAGGACAGCTCTTATCCACCACATTTTTCAAAGGTTCACGGATACTCTGAGCATACATAGGATCATTTGGGAAGAGAATCTGGGTGTTCGGACATGTCCACTCAAAGTTACTGTCATCCAGCTCCATGTATTCTGTTGTCTAAAATGTACAAAGCAGATTATCTATTAAGAAACCCAATTACTCTAAATTGCTTATCAAAAGAAAATATCAAACAGTAGACTGCATCTTCAAAAGTTATTTGTATACATACAAAGCATATAACTGTTGAAGGTAGGAAGATATCATATACAACTGCAATTACTAGCGAGGAGGAGTAGGACTTTGACTTGCCTGCTTTTTTGCTAGCTTCTTGGCATGTGCATAAAATTTTAAGTGTTAATGTTTGAAGCCTTTAACATTCCAAGTGTCCCCTAGTCTCCATTTTTATATTATTTTCCTTTCTGAATAGCTCTCATGTCTGTCTTCGTAGCATTCCCAATCAGAATGAAACAAATGATGCTGGTCATGATTCTATTTTGCTGCAATTTGGCAAAGATATGAACAGCAGCAAAGGCACCAGAGGTGTGTAGCTGAAGACTCAAATGCAGTCCTGCCTTGGTTCCTATTTGGAAGGTTATCTTTGCATCCACAATGTCCAGAATTAAAAAAAAAAAAAAAAAAAAAAAACTAGTTACAGAAATTGAAGGATTAGGCCCTCTACTGGTAAGTGGTGATTTCAAGCCGTACCGCACCAAACATCTGGTACCCTATGTAACTTCTTGTTCTCTCAGACAGGAGAAAACTGTGTTTTTCGCTTTAGGTGTAAAGTTAATAGTGCCTATATTTTGGCTGTGGCAGCTCCAGGCCATTAGGATTTCCTTGTGTCAACAGACATGCCTCAGATTATTATTTTTTTAAGAATATTCCATGAGATCATCTCGGTTCAGTTAAATATCTTCTATTGATTTCTGAGCTGCCTATGATGATTTGACGCAAATAAACCATAAAACTAAACATTAATAAATAAGGTTACTTTGCCACATTTAGCATCCTGTTCATAGATTTCAATATGAACAATCCCCGGAGTCTCTTCCTCACAATCCATATAGCAACAGTCAAATAAACCTATGGATGGCAAAACTATATCAACTAATTTCAAACCAGACCTTAACTGTAAATCAAATGACATTTGTTTTCCTTTGAAAGGAAGAGATTAGTTATTAACATTTGCAAATACATCCCTACCCCGAAATAACACTGTCCTCGGGAGCCAAAAAATCTTACTGCATTATAGGTGAAACTGCGTTATATCGAACTTGCTTTGATCCACCGGAGAGCGCAGCCCCCCGGAGCACTGCTTTACCGCGTTATATCCAAATTCATGTTATATCGGGTCGCGTTAAATCGTGATAGAGGTGTACCACTATTTTACTATCGCATGAGAAGTGCATAATAGTTTGGTATCTACTCCTGGCTCTGCAAATGAGTTGGTGGGTGATCCCAGGCAAGTCATTTAACTTCATTACAGCCCAGTTTCCCCATCTGTAAAATGAGTATAATACTTATCTATTTACAACACACCTGTGAGAAAAGTCATTTAAGATTATTTATCAACAATTAATAATTTTCTAAGAGCCAGTATTTAAAGGCATATAAAAAGGCTCCAGAAAAAAAATCAAGTTGCTATAGCAAAACAAAGTTGTTATTTATTTTATTGGAAGAAGTTGTTACATACAAAGTAATTGAGTCAGTAATTCTTAGAAATATGACCAACATAAAATAAATAAAGCCAAACCACCTACAGGGAAAAAAGTCTGCAAACTAAGGGCCAGTAAATCTGCTCCCCCACTATCTTCTATCAAATCAAATAGTGAAACAGCAGGAGGCCACCTTGCTAATCATGCACTAGGGCACCGATATTTCAAGTGGCAGGCATGGTACTTAGAATAAATGTAAGCAATGCAGCCCATTAAGATGTGTTCTTTTTTCCCCTCACATTTATTGCAATCCAACGGATTCTAAAATCATCAGTGTTTTGGTTTCAATAACCTCATGTCTATTTTACAATTTCTTCCTTGATAGAAAAAGATGTCAGGAGCTTTTCTATCTTTGCCTTAGTCAGATATTAGTAACTTAGACTGATAGATATGTTTCAATGAAATCCTACTTCATCAGTATTTAGCAATTTAAACAGTGCTTATATTGAATTTAATTTCACATCTTAGACCTGATTTTCTTCAGTTTTTACTGATTTTTAGGAGACCCTGCTTCATACTCCCCAACAGCTGGACATAGCTACCATCAAGGAAATATTCTGCCCTCTATACAGGAAACAATATACTCACTATACAGAACTTCAAAGAGTTTCTACAAATATTAGTATAAACTTCATTTTAAAAGTTTTGGTTTAATAATACACGATCTGTCCCTTTTAAATCCATGCTTATCTTTTATTGGTACTATCTTGTTTTTCTGAAAGGTTTTGAAGACAGTCAGCACTTCCAGGAAAAGGACAGCAATGAATAGTGCAGATAGCTATGAGGGAACATGACCAATTTTTGTTAATGAAGGTTAACATCAATGGAGTTAATGAACTCTACAAATTATTTTACAAGTCTAATCTCAAAATTATTGGTCTTCAGGTCCCTAGACCAGTATTTCCTTCATTTTCAATGTTGAATTCACTCAGTATAGCTGTGAAGCTTCTCTTGAATTTACTAAGTTCTCCAGGAAGAAAGCCCTCAGTCTAAAAAAAAGTCTGACACCTCAGTTTTCCACAACTGATCTGAGACACATCTCTACTGGGATAAAAAACTCATGACACCAAGTCTCAGAGCCTGGGTAATCTCACACAAGCTTTTGTGGTTTGGACTGGCAGGCTATAAAATTGCAATGTAGTGGTTCAGGCTCCAGGCCAGCCATGGGTCTTTTCTTATGTTTATTATAAACATAACTTGAGTGTCTTGTCTGCAATGCACAGTGGGTGAGTGTGATTTCTAAAGCACATCAAAGCGTTGCACACTAACCAACTGGTCTGCTGCCATGAACTAAAAGTTCCCTATTACACATTAATGTAGTGCGTTTTCAAATAGCACTATGTTAATGCACACTTGGGAGCCTTTAGTTTGGGCCAGTTAGTGCGCAACACCCTGGTGTGCTTTAGAAGTCTCACCCTTATAGTACATATTGCCATGCTGTATAAATAAGTAAGAAAATGCTAAGTAAGGGATTAACTAGGAATTATCCAAGAGTGAACACACTTCAAGTCAAAATAATGGCAGATTAACATTGGGGGAAATCCCTAGGTGATAAATAATCCTCTGTTCACTTTCTCATTTGTTTATTTAGCCTGTCAGATGAGCTACTGATGTTGGAAATATCAGTGTCTCAGAATGAAAGAAGCAAGAAAAGTACTGATTAGACTACATCACCATGACCACTTCCAGCAGAGTCTGAGTATGCTGTTTCAACGGGTTGCCAGTTGGCCTGGGGAGAAGGAGACTAAGAGCCTGAGCCTCAACTTCTTCTATTTGCTATAGCTCAACTGATTTCAACATTTTACACCAGCTGAGGATCTGGCCCTAGAGCTGGAAAGCTAACTTGGGTTTCCTCCCAGGTACTAAACCCTAGGTCAGCAGGCTAGCTCTCTCTGCATTTTATTTTTCCCTTAATATAAAAAAATGACTTGGCAAATTTAATCTACCCTATGGTTAAAGTATTTTTAAAGAGGAAATAAATCTGAGCTCCAGAAAACGAGAAAATGTTGTATTTATTTGAATACAAAAACTGAAGATTAGGGTTTTATTGGTTTGTTTTTTATAAGCAAGTGTGTTCTGACATCTTTCTGCCAAGTTCCAGCCTGGAGCAAGGTTTTATGGTTCAGTTATAAATACCTAAAAAACAGGTTTGGTCATGGAAAAAATTGACAATATTCATGGGTGCCACTAATTACTGTCATGATAAAACAGTTTGCATTAAACATCTGTCAAAAATCTTATATTGCTTAAGCTTACCCTTTACCCTGATTTTTCCACCTAAAAACACATTAAAGTGGTATTAAAAATAGACTAAAGTTTAAAAAGGTCACTCACTGTATTTTTCTTAGACATTGTTTGGTTTGTAGTAGAGAGCCAAAGAGGCAGTAGATGAGCCTCTGTAGTGAAGATATAATCTTCTATATCAAAAACCATGTCTTCCTTATCAGCAAAGAGCAGGTAAAGGTATTTAAACATCTCAGCCAGGAAGAAAGAATCCATTCTATGGGGCAAGGGAGGGGGGAGAGAGAGAGAGAGAAGATAGCCTTAAGAACAGTGCTAGTTCCCAAAGTGGCAGTAAAACAAATGCTCAGGATACTCAATTTCCAAAGAGTTAGTGCTACTTAGCATTGCAGGTTTGTCATGGTGGGGAAAAAAGTCAAACAGGGTCATATTCCTGTTTTTCTGTGACTTCTCCACAGCTGGAAATCCTGCCCTGGGTGGCTGGGCTCAGCTCCCGACTCTGTGCATTGTAACCTGGCACACGTAGTCGCAGCGCTGTTCAGGTTTAGCTCAGTTGCCTGTATGTCATGATGAAGAGAAAGGAGGGAAGCAGGGCGGCCAGGCCGTATTTGACTGAGCTGAATAGTAGCACTGGGTTGTGCTAAGCCCGAGCCTGAGCCTGGGCACAGAGCACAGCCCATAGAGGGCAGAGGGAGGTGCCGTTCAGCCCTGCGTGCCTCCTGCAGCTGCTCTCCTTGGGGGAAGCTCCAGCATCCAGGCTGCATTCCACCTTCCCAATGATGCTCCATCCTGGGAAGCGGGCTGAGGAAAGTGCTAGGGTCCTCCCCTCTCAACCCACAGTGTCAGGGTTCAGGCAGGGGATGCAGCTTTTACAGGCTGTTCTAAATTTACCGAGACTGCTTTGTGTTTAATAAAAAAGGCTGTGACAAATCTGCAGCCTTAATGATAATTTTTGAGCTTATTAGCCCTGCTTGAGTGCTGCAACTACTGCAGAATTCCAGTAGGAGGAAACTGTGTTTACAGAGGGAAATAACAGTTCAAGCAGTTCAATGGAAAAATGGTGTTACAATAATAATATACTGCTTGAGAATTCCAAAGTCAACATTTTTCAAATGAAATATTCTTCAGATTTAATCTACTTAACCATTGTCAAGTTTTATTGAAAAGATCTATAAAAAAATATCAGAATAGGTGGTCTTCACTTTAATACAGAAATGTTATAATTTAAGGCTATGAATTTTGATGGTGTTTAAGGCCAATTAGACTACAGATATTCCACTAACATCAAATATGCATAATCTCAGGGATGGTTTATTTAGATGAACTCAGAATACACAATCAGCATCTGTCCAAAATTCAATTAATCTCAATACAAAAAAAAAGTTAATCAGACTCCTTTTATATTTTCTAATAAACTTAAAAATCACTACACACTTACCTGTCCTCATGGCTTCCAGTACGAACATCCTTCATTGCAGCAAATCCACAAGGTACTCTAGCATATTTGTTTAAATTTTCAATGAGTGTTTTTCCTACTTCTAGGTAGTAAGGGTCCCCAGTAGCCTATTTTTTAGAAAAGTTGCACAATGTTTAGATGTCATGTAAAATGTATAGCTGTTTTTTTAGAACTACTTGCTATGCATTAGTTTCTGGTATGTTGCCTTTTTTACACATCCATGAAATTTCATGTCATTGTTTCAACAGAGAAGAGCCATATGCAGAGGAGAAAATTCCTTTCAAATAGAGTGCATTACCATTTACATTATATGGACAAGCTATACTATGCTGGGACAATCAAAGGAAGACAAGGGAGTTACACCCAGATTTTTTAAGATATTTGAAAATAAGACTTAGGCCTTGCAGTGCTGAGTGCAGCAATGCTTAAATACTTTTAAAAATCTGGGCCTCAGGCACCCAACTGTTACTGAATCTGAAGGGGCTGGGCCCCTTTGTACCTTTGAAAATCCTTGCCTTATAAAACAAAACTCTGAAGACATTTTCTAATAACAAAGAGTGCCTACATCTGGCTTGCATGCCATAAACATTTAACTCTGACACCAGTGGACGAATTGGGGTCCAGTTCTACTCTTTCAGCTTTGGGACGCAGCACCAATAAAATCCAAACCTTGGTACCAAGTGTCAAAAAGCCAAAGTGATGAAGAAAGTGGTCTTACCTTATACAAGAAATAGGTGCTTTCTGCAAATTCTGGTCTTAAAGGGTGCTGAGCCCAATGAACCCTGAAGTCTGTTGTGAAAGCCTGAGGAAGAAAGAATAGAGATAAATAAATGTAGGCATAAAAATAGACAGACAGTGAATTATTATTTTAGATTTCAAAACAAACAGGCAGAAAGGTGCAAGTCCTGATCAACAAGCTCTACTCCTCTCTCATTTATTTCCTTTTCTAATTATAAAAAGACCCTATCCAAATTTGCTCTAGGATTCCTGTCAACAGTTAGATTACTTTTTGAAAAAAAATCGATAGAAAGTAATATTCTCTGATGACAGGCCTGATTCTGATCTTACACACACCAGTATAAGTCAGGCAATGGTGTTACTTCAGAGTAAAGACAGAGTTCAAAATTAGGCCCTATGCGCCCATTTGATTTATTCTGCTCTATTCTGGATTCATGTAGATAAAGTCAGACATTCAAAGTTATTCATCCTTCAAGTGTAGCAAAGGAATAGATCCAGAATAGGCAGGTCTGATTACGTTAGAAACAAAACAAAACTGCGACTTGTTATCTTTGAATGCTTGGACAGGCAAGTAGCCACCTACTACGAATACTACAGCAGCTAGTCAGAAATCGAATGAGTACCAGAAAAACAAGAAAGCTTCTGTCCACTGAAGACCAAGGACCAAATTTTTAAGTGCCTATGCAAACGTTCCAGTAATGATTGTACAAAGGCAAACAGGCTTTTGTGTGCACAATTAACTTGTTTTCAGGCTCAACACAATATCCGTAGGTCTGTTTTCAGAGGCTCGATGCAAATATGGCCCTGAACATGTTACTTCTCCAGTGGATTTAGGTTTCACTTTACCAAGAGACAGAAGGAAATGAAAAGTCAGTGTGATTTAATAGCAAAAAGCCATTACATCACCAAGAAGATAGTTTCATATCAATGTTATGTAAACTTTGTATACTAGTGTGAAGTGATCCACAGTCAGTTTAAAAAATAAAATTTATTCATTATCACTTATCTGTTATATAACAATTGTTTCCCACTATTGGTAGTTACAATATCTCAGGGAAAAATGTTTCATATCCAGAACACCACTCCAGTTGTGCATGTGAGTTTGTACCAGCTTTTTTTTTTTTTTTTTTTTTTTTTTTTAAATTACACATTATGTCTAGTATTATTTGAACTGAGATCACAATCAGTTTATATAACCTCCTGCCTTACCTCAGGAAGAAAGTTATGCTTTTTTATCACCTGATATAACATCTCATGAGTTTCAATAGCAGGTCTAATGTCACCTTTCAATACCTACAAATCAAGAACAATAGCAATAAATACATAAAAGTCAGGCATGATATCTGTACAAGACTACACATCAATGTATACATTGCCAGCATACACAATAATACAGTAAATCATGATCCTCTGTTTCACTGTATAATCTGCTTTATTTATGTTTTTCTATTTAGCATGGGATAGGAAACATATGAGTGGCTGCAACCCTTAAGAGACCACTGTTTCACAGCAATCATAACTGACTTGCGGGAAAGAGGACTGGATCATACTCAGATTGAAATCCTGGTTTAAAAGGGAATTTGCCCAGGTTTGTGACAGATGTTACAAAACGCATCTGTAGCCCAGGACTTGAACGGACCCATTCCCTTCAGTTCAAATTTTGCTACCAGAATTGCTTTTGAAAGCTCTAAGGACAGATTCTCAATCAGATATTTAAAGTCCCTTGGGAATCCAGAGTGGCTCATATGATTTTAAAGGCCTAGCGGGCTGCAGAATGGACTTCTCATGCAATCATAATATCAGCCTTCTGAATCTGGTTGTAAGTAAATCCTGGAACAAGAAACTATTCTTTTTATGCATCCACACAAAATGTATTCTTACAAAGATTTATTATAAATAGAGGGAAGAAATACAAACAGAAAATTTATCATGTTTCAGAGATTCAGCAATGAACACTCAGAGAAGGGTGTGAAAAAGGTGGGGGTGGGGTTGTTTTGAAAATCAACACTGCCACCAACTGTACTGAGCATTGTTGTTATGGTAACGTTATAGTAATGTTATAGGTTGTAATTTCATGTATACAGTTATGAGGCTGAAAATGTGTCCAAGCCCAGTCAAAACTCTCCAGGAGCAGAAGGGCAGTTCACACCTCATCAGGGCACGTATGGGACAAACCCAGCCCAGCCTCACAGGAACAATCATTTGTAAAATGATTGTAAAATCATTTAATCTGGAAGACTGTGCAAAGTCATTTAATCTGGAGGTCATGGAGGAAAGACAGGCAAGGGAACTCATGACAAACATCTGTAGCATATACATGGGGGGGGGGGTAGGAGAGGAAATATAATGAAGGGAGCCAATGACAAAGGTAAGACAGGAATATCAACAGAAAGCCTTAAGACCCATGGGTAGGGTGGCCAGGCATATATTTTAGACTGCTAGAAATGGAAGTTGAGCATCTGATATGCCTTGGAACCTTTTGGGCACCAATTTGAATTTGGGTAACAAAATCAGTAAGCTGTGAGCTTGGCAATTAAGAACTATACCCTAAGAAGAAAAGGGATCTCTATAGTTGCGAGTTAAGCGAAGGGGGAGAGAGGAGAGGAGAAGTATCTTGCTCCACTCTTGCGGGAGTTTGGTTTTTTTCCTCTCCCCTAAATTCATTTGCATATGAATTAAAAAAAACTTCTGCGGAAGACTATTAGAGTTTAAGTCAAGCATTTTACATGATCATCAAGGAGTTAAGAGGTAAAAGAAGCAGAGCCAGGTAGATAATGAAAGGTATGAAAGTTCAGACAGTTTCCCCTCTTAACAGCCAGTACGAACTTGGAAATAATGTGATGCTGCATGATTTAATATAACCATCAGAGAAAGCAAAGGCAAACAAATCCCTCTTCCACATCAGATAACATTTTTAAAAGTTAAATTACTGAGCCTAAATGGCAACAACTATATTATGTATTTTTCATATCTGTTTTTATGAACAATTATTAGTAAATCCATTTAATGTGATCTGGGGACTGGAGGTTTTAGAAACCTTACCTGCAAGCCTGGGAAGAACGCAAGCAAAGAATCCATCCAGGTCCGAGCATTTAGCATTGGTTTGTGAATATGAACATCAAGCAGAAGAGGTGGTTGACTAATGTACCTCATTATGGCATCATAGTGCTAACAAAAACAGAAACATCATGAGCTCACATCTCTTTCAAAAGGGACATGAAAAAAAAAAGGTTACTCACCTTCTCGTAACTGTTGTTCTTCGAGATGTGTTGTTCATGTCCATTCCAAGCAGGTGTGTGCGCACTGAGAGGAGGAAGGCATCCGCGAGTGAATTGCATGCTCTATGCAAAAGTCCCATAGCGCGAGGGCTTCCTGGCACAGGGGAGAGGAGCATGCACCCCCGTTTGTTGATATAGAGGGACAGGGAGGGGGGCTGGTGGAGCAGTAGGGAGGAGAATTGGATAGAATATCCCCTCTCTACCATGCGGAGCACCCAGCGGTCCGATGTGATTCAGGATCAAGCATGGTAGAAGGGGGAGAGACGGGACAAGAAAGTAAGGTTGGTAGGATCCAAGGTCCTGACCGGAGATCGTCCTTGACCGCACCATCAAATTTGGTGTCTAGGCCCCAACAGACGCCTGGGTTGGCCTGAAGACTGTCCAGCAGACAGATATTGCCTCCTCCTGACACTCCTACTCCTCCTGTGTGGAGCCTGTGGGTGGTTGTGGGGCTGATACGACCGCGGGGCTGGCTGCGGCCTAAATTGTCTACACTGAGTGGCCTGAGTGTGCAGGCCGAGCGAGTGTAAAGTAGCCCTTGAGTCCTTTAGGCTATGGAGCCACTTGTCTCTTTTCTCAGAAAATAACGTGGGTCCCTCAAAGGGAAAGTCCTGGATGGTCTGTTGGACCTCGTGGGGAAGGCCGGAAATCTGAAGCCAGGACCCTCGCTGCATCACCACTCCAGAGGCCAGTGTGCGAGAGGCTGCATCCGCCGCGTCCAGGGCTGCTTGGAGGGATGCTCATGAGATCAGCTTCCCCTCCTCCACCAGAGCGGAGAATTCTATTCGCGATTCCTGGGGAAAGAGTTCAGCGAACTTGGACAAGGTCGAGCATGTGATGTGCCCATACCGGCTCACTATAGCCTGTTGGTTGGCTATGCGCAGTTGCAGGCCCCCCCGTTGAGTACACCTTCCTACCAAAAAGGTCTAGCTTCTTGGCCTCTTGATTCTTTGGGGTAGACCCCTGGAACCTCTGACGTTCCCTTTGGTTGGCCGCATCGACGACCAGAGAGTCTGGGGGAGGATGGGCATATAGATGCTTATGCCCCTTGGAGGGTACAAAGTAACGTCTCTCCGTCCTTTTGGCCGTAGGGAAGTGTCTACTACCGTCTTGATTAATGGTAAAGCGACCCTAGATGGGCCCAAGGGAGCTAGGATGTCCATTACCAGGTCCACATCCATCTCAACCTCCTCAGCCTGAATAGCCAGGCTCTGGGCAGGTCATCTGAGCAGTTGCTGAAGCTCTCGGTTGTCCTCCAGAGCCGGTGCCATCGAAGTCCCCACAACCGCTTCATCCAGCGAGGAAGAGGAGGAAGTCGCCGGCAGATGACCTTCCTCGCTACCCTCAGCTCCTGCAGGGTCCCGCAGCACACGGTACTCGGGTTGCGTGGCTGGTGCAGATGGAGGGGGCGGCACCACGACTGGTACCGGGCTCGACGCTGAACGACGAGGCATGCTGGGCGGTGCTGTGGCATTGAAGACATGGCCCCCATCAGTGGGGGTGTCTGAGGAGGCGGTGCTAGGTCCTGTTGAATAGATGGCACACCCCTCACGGACGGCAGTGCCACTAGTAGAGGCAATTGCGCTGGAGCTATCGACGTCGCGGAGATCGACGTGGACCTGGAGCGTGGACTGTGCATCTGTCCCTGGGTCTAATGATAAGCCCAGGGAGTCCAGAAAGGCCACTGGGAAGGCAGCTGCCAACGCTGCTGCCACGGCGCCGGGTAAGGTTGCTGACTTCTCTGTGAAGCTGACCTCCTGCTCCTTGATCTGCTGGAGCGATAGGATTCCCCCTCCAACTCCAAAGTCTCCGAGTATGAAGACCAAGGGGGGGCAGTACCCATGGTTACCAGTAAGCGGTGCCACGAGGCCAGGGAACGGGGAGGCACTTCCCTCTGCGCCAGAACCACGCAAGGCGGGGACTGTGGCGCCATCATGGCCGGCTTGCCACTCAATTGGATCAGGGGTCAGGCAGTTACTGACGGCTCTTCCTTTCTGCATGGGGAGGCCAGCACCAGCAGGCTCATCAGATCCGAAGCCGCCTCGAATGCCTCTGGCGTACGTCCTCATCATGGTCCGGGCACTGGGACTGGTCCAGACTTGACTGGACTCCAACGGGGACAGGAGTCAGCGCGACCTTTCAGAGGAGGCGCCAGTGGCGCGGCTTTTCCCACCACACTTGTGGACGCCGCCGGCCTTTTAAGGTCCTGGTGAGGTGACCGGCCCCTTCTTTTTCGCGGGCACCGGGGATGGTGAGCAGTGCAGCATGGAGGCCGACTTCTTATGTCCTGAGTCTCTCCAGTGCTGGGGTCTGGAGTCCTTAGACTGGGCCTCCCCTCTTACTAGCAGTGCCAGAATGCTGTGCACCGAGGACGAGGTGCTAGGCGCCAGGTCAGCGGGTTCGAGGTCCGCCTGCGGCCGCAGGGCCACCTCCATCAGGAGAACTCTAAGTCTCTGCTATCTATCTTTGAGAGTCCTGGGATGGAACCCCTTGCAGATTCAGCACCAATCTCTCTGGTGGCTCTCTGAGGCACCTCAAGCAGGAAAAGTGCGGGTCATTCTTTGGCATAAACTTCCCGCAGATCGCACAGAGTTTAAACCCTGGGGACCCGGGCATGCCCCAGGAGGGGACAAGGGTTGAGCTGGGGGGGGGAACCCCCCAACAGCTGACTGATTAAATTCCAACTAACACTAACTATAAAACTATGAGAATCAGAACTATATACATGAACTGAGACACTGGTAGGCTTGCTGCAGGAGCGCAGCAAAGTTCCAGCCAGCCGTCACTGGCAGTAAGAAGGAACTGAGGGGGTGGAGGGTTGGCAGGCTCCTATATTGGATGCCATGGAGGAGCCACTCCAGGGGGCGCCCAGGCTGACCCTACGGACTCTGCTAAGAGAAAATCTTCTGGCTGGCATGCACACAGTGAGCACACACCTGCTTGGAATGGACATGAACAATCACTCGAAGAAGAACCCAGTAGTTTGCTATATTTCATTTCAGTAAGCTAATGGTTTCAGGGAACGGCACCCCTGCAATTAGTGATACATAAATAAAAACCACAGTTCCTAGTTACACAAATCAGAATGTAAGAGCCTGAATAATTATTGCACAGCTATGCAGTAATATATACATATACATGTGCACAAATATATTCAGCAACCATTATTATGAATATCCAAAGTTTTTTCTCTGTTTGGCTACTATACCTCATCTGCATTGACTGGCTCCTGTGGCATGGTTTTTAAGCTGGCTAACAGCAATAAAGATGGCTGCAGTTTCTCACTTACTTTGGCTGAAGCAGAGAACTCCAAAATGCATGTATAAGAAAAACACTGAACAGGACTAACTGCTGCAAAGAGTTTAAAAACCCTTTGGATAACTTGTCTGCTTACCCACTCCTAATCCCTCTTTTCCCCAGGACAGCTCTCTTATTTGTGTTTGTGTTGCAGTTTTTAATATAAAGTCCTCAACTGAAAGTTGAGGAGGTTAGGAGGTAATACTATATCATGGGCTGAACAAATAGGAAGCCCAATTAAATTATTATAATGGCAGCTATACACAGGCTTTTAACTGTATGGTTCTGACTTTTATATTGCTTGTAAGAACCAAGAAAATTCATTTAATTTGTGCATCACCTTTCTGTATCATTTTAGTGAAAAAAGTTCATGATTTTCAGAAAATTTAGCAGTCTTATGAATCTAATAAACCTATGAACAAGGGCACATATATTTTTGCAGGTTATAATCATATAAGCATTGTGCTGGCTTAGTGTCTCTGTACTCATGGGTCTGCTCCGATAGATAGAACCCGAAAATCAAATTCTGGGTTTTATCTGTTGCTCTGAAAGCCAGAAGGAGCTTTCAGCTTACTTTGTGATAAGAGAGGCCTTACATTAATAGGGTTTTCTGTAAAACAGTGTAAAAGTAGCACTGTTGAGCTCCAAAGTGTCAATACAGCCCTCCATGGTTAGAAAGCTATGGTTATACGGGTGTGGGAAGCAAACAAGGAGAGATATATAGGAGATCCTTCAGTCCCACAGCTACATAGGAGGACTGCACCCTTTTCGGGCAGGGAAGAGGAACATACGTGGGTACGGTAGTCAATTCAAGTTTGGCTACAACACAACAGAAAGAATGAGGAGTATGGACATTGCAAGAGTCTGAAAAACCTTGCAAAGTCCATGAAGTACAAAGCAGGAATCTAACAGCTAACAGACAACACTAAAAATTATTCTTAAATGGGGAAAATACTTGAGCAAAAAGTTAAATCAACTTACTGTATTAAATCTTTCCAGGAAACGGTCATCTCCAAGCAAGACATAGGCTTTTAATAAATATTCATAATACGAGTCTATTCCTGCTCCAACTCCACTATCTAGAAATAGCACAAGATACAAAAGTACTGTATTTTAAAATTTAAATAGTTTCATGGATAAAATTTTTCATCTGCCAGTTTTCAATTTCATTTCAATGGCTATTGTTTAAATGAAAGAAAAGAGGGGATGTTCAGGACAACTGACGGTGCAAATAAAGGAGCAGGTAGATTAATGAAGGGCTGCACTGAGTGGTGTGCAGTATTTTCCTACTTTTTTGAAAATGTGTTCTAGTACATTTGAACATAAAAGAGTATGCTCAGGCATGCTATTAAGTCAAGTGTTTAATTTCCTTGTAGAAAATTGGCCTGAATAAACAATTATGCTCTTATTTGTACTTTACTGTGCACTTAAAGTAAATTCTTTGAAAATTTAGCACTAAGAAATCTCTCAGCATCCAGGGAATTAGGGAATGTTTTCCTTGAAACAAAAACTGATTTCTCAGGCAAGATATTCTTGCAGAGAAAGACCAGGCTTCATTATACCTGGTTTCTTCAGATCTGAAAGTCCACAAGTCCACTTGCCTTCCTGATGGTATTTTTAAATAATTTAAACTCCCAAGAGCTGCATCATGGGTCTTAGAGTCAAAGCCACATACCTTTGCGGACCCAGTCTCCAGTATGTATATTAATGGTAACTCCCACTAAATTACTGTTGCGTTGTCTTTTTTCCCAAAGAAAGTCAAGTGCCTTCCGTGCATATTCCTGCAACCAACAAAAAATATTTTAATTTAAGTGTAATTACAGAGCAATGCAGGAGGCAAGAAAAAGCATCAGGTGCTGGTATACAAGCTTTTGGGGTTTTTGTCCACTAAAATAATGGAGCTATGAAGTAGAATATATTGTATAGAGAGATTCATATTTAGACTGAATTTCCTAAAGGTAGAACTAAGAAGCTCAATAATGCATTGAATTCTCTTGAAAAGCAGCACTTATTCCATTTAACCAGTCATTTTGTTGCTAATTAAAAGGATTTGTATTCTATCTGTAACAGTCACCTACACACTATATAGCTTTGGGCAAGTCACTTAACTTGTCTGTGCCTCTGTTTCCAACCGACAAAATAGGTATAAAGACCCTTTTTGTTTATAACCATTAAAAAATCCTTCAAAAATTAAAAACAAAAACCTTATATAACATTTGAAGACCCTCTAATGAAATGGTGCAACAACTAATTTCTTCTAATCCAATGGGATATAGTCAGATTGCCTTCTAAATTATGCCTACTCCATCCCCACTGCCACACACATCTTTTCAGATGTTCCTAAGTGGCATGGTAGCTCTTGCCAATAGTTAGGCTAAGTATGTGCATTAGCCCCCTGTAAATACACAAAGGGAGGCATGAACTGAGGTGACAACCTAGCCAAAAAAGGATAGACAACCAGCCAGGCATGCTAGGTTTTAAGGGTGAGATAACACTGCTCTACAGCCAAAATGCTTCTGAAATAAATGTAGTCAAACTTTACTAATTCTGGGTCACTGAGAACGAAAATGATGCTTAAAATTGTTGATTGGCTCTAGTTTTCAAGATATGCTATTGGGTCACTATATAGGACCCTTGACTTGGGAATGGCGGAGGATAAGTGAGTTATAAAGGGAAGGGATCTCAATTTAAACCAGAAATGACTAAAATACATCTTTGACTGGATCTATGAATAAATCTATGACTCTGTTTGGACAGTACTTGCTTTTTAGGCAAAAAATGAATGATGCAATCTGAAGCTGGTATTGCGTCATACATGATATGAATTGCATCATGTTATTCCTAGAAGTCATGGATGATGCAATCATAACGAAGCTTACATCACTCTGCTGAACAAGTTGCCCTATATCAGCTCTAGAAATCATACAGTGTCGTGCTCTCTTATTTGTCAGTGTTTGATTTTGCAAAGGGACACATTTCTGTTTAGCCAACGTGAGCAGAGATGCCTCGTACTTGTGTGAGCAGTGCAGATAACTTCTGCTATGTTTGTGGTGAAGTGACTTTTGCATCACAAAAGCACAGTATAACCACTATGGTTAAGAAAGCCTATCACCTTTATTTTGGCTGCAAAATTGGAGATCAGGACAAGAGGTGGGCCCCACACATATGCTGCAACGCTTGTGCAACAAATCTTTGCCAGTGGTTGAACAGGAAAAGGAAATCTATGCCTTTTGCAGTGCCAATGATTTGGAGAGAGCCAACAGATCATACCAGCAATTGTTACTTCTGCATGGTGCCTCCAGTTGGGAAAGGTGGTCCAAGAAGAAAAAGTGGACTGTGCATTATCCAAACATTCCATCAGCTATATGCCCAGTACCCCACGGAGAAGGACGGCCGGTTCCTGATGCACCAGAATCATTCTCACTTGAGTCAGACGAGGAAGAGGATGAAACTTCTGGTCCTGAACCATCAATGTCACAGGACCCACATTTTCTCCCATCCTCCTCCTCTGAACCACACCTCATAACACAAGGTGAACTGAATGACCTGGTCAGGGATTTGGAACTACCCAAGAGTAAGGCAGAGCTGTTGGGCTCCAGTGGAATCTCCTGGCACGGTGATGTTAGGGTTTCCATGTTCCATGACAGTCAAAAGGATCTTGTCCCATTCTTCTTCATGGAAGGTGATCTTGTAGCCTGCAACAACATTGATGGTGTGATGGCAGCACTCAACATCGTTCATGATCCAGATGAGTGGAGACTGTTCATTGATTCATCGAAGACGAGTCTTAAAGCTGTTTTACTGCATAATGGCAATGTTTTGCCATCAATTCCAGTTGGTCATGCAGTCCATATGAAGGAAACCTATGACAGCATGAAACAACTTTTGAGGTGCATAGTTATGACCAACAAGAGATTCCCACTACATCAAGAAAGATTGGCCACTCCGACAGTCATTGGAGCCTGGGAGGAAAAGTGTTCAGCATCCACCACTTGTTGAATCAAGGAAAATTTTGTTACCACTCTTACACATCAAGCTGGGTCTGATGAAGAACTTTGTCAAGGCCATTGACAAAACACAAGCAGTTTTCAAGTACCTCCGTGGAAAATTTCCAAGGTTAAGTGAAGCTAAGATAAAGGAAGGTGTCTTTGTTGGTCCTCAGATTCGTGAACTTCTTTGAGATGATGCATTTGACCATGCACTGCGTAGCAAGGAAAAGACGGCACGGAAAGCCTTCCAGTTAGTGGCAATACATTTTCTCATAAACAACAAGGCAGACAACTACAGATTGTTGGTGGAAAACCTCCTCAAGGCATACAAAAGCCTTGGTTGCAACATGTCACTAAAGATACATTTTTTGCACTCTCATCTAGATTTTTTTCCACCGAACTGCGGAGCAGTGAGCGACGAGCACGGCGAGCGATTTCACCAGGACATTGCAACAATGGAGAAACGCTATCAGGGCAAATGGAGTCCATCAATGCTTGCAGACTATTGCTGGACAGTGACAAGAGATGCTCCATTTAATGAATACAAGAGACAAGCCAAGAAGCGCCGAGTAGACACTGTATAGGACTAAACTATGTACATAATAGTTTTTTGCCTTTTGTTTCATAATAAATTTATATAACCCTTTTGCTGATTTTTAAAGTGTTACATAAACAGGACAGGTGAAATATTATCATGTAAAGCAACCATAAACACATGAAAAGACCTAGGTTTACAATTTATGATTAAAACTCTACTATCTACACAATATACATCGACATAAAATGTAAAAACTTAAATCTCTTAGAAACAGTAGCCAGTTGTTTTAATTGTCATATTTGAATTCAGCACATCAAAATACATAATAAATAGCACATTTTCTCTCTGAAGCAGACGACTTCTCATAAATTGTAGACCAGTGTAATCGAATGTACTCAGTGTTGGCCTAACTGGTCTCATTGACTTTAATGAGAACAGAGTTAGGCCAACACTGAGTGCTTTTTAAAAATCCAACCCCATCTCTCGCAGAGGATTTCTATCTTTAACGTTATAAACAGAAGACAATACAGCTATGTATACAGCACTTTTCATACAGACTACTGTGAATCTGAGTTGGTTGCTCACTTGGCTGAAACAGGACACTGCTGACTTAGAGTCTCTTGGATGGTGACTCCCTTCTACAAACAACAGGAGAGTGTGGCAGATAGCAGTGAAAGTCAGAGGGCTGTTGAAAATATGCAAAAAGTCTCTGATTCTAAAGGCTTTAAACCAGGGGAAGGCAGCCTTTCAGAAGTGGTGTGCCAAGTCTTCATTTATTCACTTTAATTTAAGGTTTCGCGTGCCGGTAATACATGTTAACGTTTTTTAGGTGTCTCTCTCTAAGTCTATATTATATAACTAAACTATTGTTGTATGTAAAGTAAACAAGGTTTTCAAAATGTTTAAGAAGCGTCATTTAAAATTAAATTAAATTGCTGATCTTACGCCGCCAGCCTGCTCAGCCCACTTCCAGCCTGGGGTTCTGTTCACCTAGGCCTGCAGCGGGCTGAGCAGGGCCTGCGGCCGGGACACTGGCTGGCAAGGGGCCAGCAGCCGGGACCCCAGACCTGGGCGGGGGGGGGGGGGGGGTTCAGGGGTCAGGGCAGAGGGTGCAGGGCAGAAGGCTGGGTGTATGGGGGGGGTTCAGAAGTCAGGGCAGAGGGCAGTGGGGAGTGTTCAGGGCAGAAGGCTGGGGTGTGTGGGGAGGTGCAGGGCAGAAGGCTGGGGTGTGTGGGGGATTCAGGGCAGAAGGCTGGGTGTGTGTTGGGTGGGGGGGTTACGGGAAGAGGGGTGGGGTGCTCGGCTCATGGGGGTGCTCCCAGCCCCCTGCCCTGAGCGGCTCATGGCAGGGGGCTGGGAGGGATATGCCCTGTTCCACCCCCTTCCCCCAGGCTCCATCCCTACCTCTCTCTGCCTGCTCTACGGAGCAGCGAGCACGCTGCCGCTCGGCTCTGCTCCGCTCCCCCTCCCCCTCGCAAGGGCCATCGCCAGTAGGGAGAGGGAGGGGGAGGAAGAGGAGGGGCCGGAACGCACCAAGCTGTGGGAAGAAGCGGGGGAGAAGGGAAGCTTGGCTGCCGCAGGACCAAGCTTCTGCCTCCTGCCCCCGCAGGGGAGAGCGGTGGGCGGGGGGGACTGAATGGGGCAGAGGGCCGGGACCCCCCTGCCCCCACTGCTCTCCCCTGCCGGAGCAGGAGGCAGAAGCTTGGTCCTGCAGCAGCCAAGCTTCCCTCCTCCCCCACTTCTTCCCCCAGCGTGGCGCTTTCCGGCCCCTCCGCCTCTCACCGGGCAGGCAGCGTGCCACTCAAAATCAGCTCGCGTGCCGTGTTTGGCACGCGTGCCATAGGTTGCCGACCCCTGCTTTAAACCAAATGCTTGGGCAGTTTATATTAGGTAGTTTGTATTGCAATATGTTACATAAAGGGAATAGATCGGTATTAAAAGGGAGTAAACCATGAATAATTTAAGATGTGTTGAGATACAATAATCTAAACAGAAAGCTAGCCGTGTACTCCAGGAATTAACTCTGAAATATTTGGTTAATCAAATTAAGAATGGAAAATCTCTTACCGCTGAACCCAGAATAAATCTTGGTTGAACCCGTTTAATTTGTTTACGCACTACATCAAAGAGAGAATCTGTCTCAGATCTCTAGTCCATCACTCGGATTTGACAAAGCCCTATCAGTATGTGTCAGATATTTTTGACTTTCCAATGGGAATAGTTACTTAGGCACTTTTGAAAATTCTCACATCTTTAGTGAATAGATTGCAGTCACCACACTTATACTGCTGTAAAGTTACAAGCCTTATTTAAAGAAGTTAGACTTAGTTTTACTATTTCACTTTAATATCTTTTTTTGCTTGTCAATGAAGCAGAACAAGAGAATGCATTTCAAAAACAGTTCCACTCTTAAAAGTTGCAATGTGAATCTAGCACCTTGTTATTCAACTTAACTGCGTATTCAGAATTGAACCTGCATTTTTACTGCTTTTTACTCCGATTAGCTTTGCACAGCTAGTACAGTTAAGAGAAACTGGATTATATTTCCCCTTATGAAGTTAAAAAAAAACTGTGTTGCATGGCAATCAGTACACCTGTACAAACCCAGTGAAGAGAAGGGGGGTTGCACACGTCACTAGGGCATAACTTGGAGACCACAGATGTCACTGAGGGCCTAACCTGGTCCGCAGAATTTTTTTAGCAATGAAGGTATGTAGGAAGGAATGAACCAAATCAAGAGTCAGGGCCCTATTTAAGTATACTGGGCTGTCAGTCAAAGCACACCTTTTATGGAGGTGGGGGTGGGGGGGAAGGGGGACAAACTAAACTCATTTGCCTTGAAATCATAAAACATGAAAGTTCACTATGCTATTCTCAGAGAGAATTTTCAGAACAGAAATGCACTTTAAATACCATGTTCCTCAATTATCTTCTTCAATGTTAGTCAAACAAATCATTAGAACCTTTCTATCCAAGCACCTTGGAGAGAGTCTATTAACCTGACTCCTCAATATATGAAGTTTACTTAGTTTTGTATCGATATTACTACTTGTACTGTAAATCACCTTCTAGAACTTTTTGAATAAAAAATTTAAAATAGTACTTAATTAGATATGCCATATTAGTGTTTTTCTGAAAACACAACTTATCCTTGTGCACAGTAAAGCTAAACGATGCAAAATCCATTACCAGCCACAAATACAACTAATTCGAAATTCTTTCACTCTTTACCCATGGATTTGAATTAGAATTACAATAATGTAACAGCATGCAGTTCAAAATCTAACCCCAATAAATAAGAGACTATAGAAAGCAAACCTCAAATATTGATGTTCCTGTGAATCGGCTTAAAGCAGCAAACTCAAGTATCAAGGTACCTGCACAAGCTGTACAGGTATCAGTCTCTGTTCCTGTTCGAGCTTCTGGACTTCTTAAACCAAATTTTAAATTAACCTAAAAGAAAATAGAGATTGTATCTTTTATTAGCTGCAAATATATATATATACACACGTCAATGATGGGAAAGGGATAAGAACTTAGATACTGTACTTTATCTGTTCTTATTAAAAAACAAAAATCTTAATCTTGTCTCATCTGACACTACAACCACTCTTAACTCTACAGCCATAAAAAGGTATGTTGGGTAAAATTTTCAGAAGTGCCTATGTCACTTAGAAGTAGAGCTGCATGGAAACTGTTTCTCATCCTACAAAAAAAAAAAAAAAAAAAAAAAATCAAGATTTCAAAAAATGTTCTTGTTCTGCATCAGGTCAAAACAGAGACCTTTCAAAATTATTTGTGAAAAATGAGAGAGAATCCAATATATTCAACAACCCAGTGGTAATGGCTACTCGCCTAGGATGTGGAACACTCAGGTTCAAGTCCCTGCTCTGATACATTATAATTAACCAATAAGCTAAGAGTGTGCCATGCGTTAGCTTCATGTAATGAAAAGTTACAAATATAAAGAAAAATTCCAAATTATACCCCAACAATAACCTTTGCAAAACAAAACAAAAAAAACCTGGAGACTTTTTTTTTTTTTTTTTAAATAGGCAAACTGAAAGTTAGGTGAATTTTAAGTTGAACCCAAAAGGTACATGCTGAACACTCCCAATTAACAAGGCTGTAGAAGGCACATCAGTAAATTTTAAGTAACTCTGAAAAGCCATTGTTGTTCCAGATAATTTAGTCATGTCTAGAGGTGCAAGATACTAGTAGACAGTGGTTTCATGAGATTTCTGCCATCTCTAATAAGTCAGAATGATGCATTCTGGGTCATTGTCAGCAAACCTGGAAAAGCAACAAGCTTAGCCCAAAACAAAATTTAAGAAATCAGTTAGCACCAGTCATGAAATATTAATTGATCTGCATTATTAGATGTATGGAAAATATAAATATCTGTGATATCTGTTTACACCCACAACTGACACTAATAAAAAAGGGCTTATAAAAAAGTTTAAATGAATTCTGTGCCAAATGCCTCCACAGCCTAGTTAGCAAGGACATTCAGCCTGTTTTTAACTCACAACTGAACTATTTTCTGATCCTAGATACAAAGAAAATTAATGCATAATCTATCACAAATAAGGTTCTCTCCCTTTCTACTAAATAACTTCCTGAAATATTAAAGTTTTGTCTATTGTGAGGGATGATCTGGATTATAAAACACTTACTCTTGGATAAGGGAGACCACTAGTAGTGTTGAAAGCAGGTAAAAGTTTGTAGCCCAGTTGTTTTGCCATGTGGAGAAGTTCACCACCGTACCACTGCATGTATTCACCTTTTTCTTTCAGCATAATTGCCACAGAGTGCCCACCTAAAAGACCTCTAAACACAAGATATTCACATGTATTTCATGTCAGTAGGTTACAGTAGTGCAATAATTTCTATGATTCTATTATATCATGACAAGCACTGTATAAACAATTGTGATATGCGTTTCAGAAGTGCTGAGCACATACAATTCCAATTGAAATCAATGGAAGCTGTGATGCACCTCTGAAAAAAAAAAAACACCACCACCAAGCACTTAATGACTACGGTGAATTTTTTTTTTCTGTAAGTAACAGCCTTAAAGAGTGACGAGCAGATCATTAACAATAAATTGTTCCCTATAGCATTTCACTGAATATATATAAAACACATTGAAGTAGTAGATTACTGAAGAGAACTAAATGATTAATCCTGCACATGGATGGGGTAGAGATCAGTATCTTAAAGGTTATCATGAGCTAAATGAAGTGATGATGTTTATATAAGCCCCTAGTAATCAAATATGATTATCATTTAGTTCTATGTGAAAACTTTCTGAAACAATAGTAAAGATATCTGAATTCTCAACAGGGGTGGCTCTATGTTTTTTGCCGCCCCAAGCCCCTTCGGAGGCACATGCGGATTCGGCAGCATTTCTGCGGGTGACTTGCCAGTCCCGTGCCTTCGGCATGCCTGCCACCGAATTGCCGCAAAAGCCGCGGGACCGGCAGACCCCCCGCAGGCATGCCACCGAAGGCGGCTTGACTGCCACCCTCACAGCGACTGGCAGGCCGCCCCCCGCGGCTTGCCGCCCCAGACACACGCTTGCTGCGCTGGTGGCTGGAGCCGCCCCTGATTCTGAGGAGCATACTTGTTTAGTATCTATAAACAAGCTTCTTTGAAGGAACCTGCCAGCACCTTGATGATTTTAAAAAACACAAACAGATGTTGTCTGTGTTTTTCATTCTCAAGAGTGATTATCACATTTCAAAATTATCCCTTAGCCACAGACCTAATATACTGCACACTCCTTTTTGACTCAAAACATAAATAACTAGAACCCATGAGATTGTACAAGTCGAATTTTATAAACTAGAAACATTTGACATTGTGTATATCGAATGTTTGACAACATAATCTTAGCTTTGAGGCCATGTGTACACTAGGAAAACAAGCTTTGACATACAGGTTGTCAGCCACTGCTATCTTGGCACTTTTTTCAATTGGTATTGAAAATAGCTATCCTGTGGGTGTCGACAGCCAACTGAATTTGACATCTATTATATCAGTTCCTTCCTACAACAGAAGTTAAATTCTGTTGATCCAGGGGAACCACCATTCTCAACATCAGCTGAAGTGGAAGGAAATGTTTGACAGGACATAAGCTTGAGATCACATCTTAAGTGCACTGAAGATGAAGAAAGCTAGTTACTTACCCAAGGACTCTTATGTTAGTTTCAAACACTGATACAACTATGTCATTATCTAAATTAACATCTTTTATCACATTTTTTACAGCATCTTCAAACTCTTTGGTTTTATTTAACACCTGGAAAACAAAAATAACTTCAGTCATTTTAGGTTCTGATGCTGTAAAACTGATCTACTTCAAAAAGTGCTAGTGTAATCAGACGTTCAAGTACGATATAACAGTTCAACATGTTAAAAAGCAGGAAATATTCAAGATGGCTCAAATTGCTTTTCTGCCTGACCATATCATATTCTGATACATTATGTGAATAGGTATCAGTGTTAGTCTGGTTTGCTAGTGACATACGTCAATGACAAAGTAGTTATCACAGGGAATAATTCACTGAAAATGTATCTGATTACCCATTTTGTTCCTTTCTTTCACTATAGTGCATTGTATTCAGTGTTTGCTACTGCCTGCACCCACATATTCTATTCCTCGAAATCTGGAACTGAACTCCATAGTTCAAGCTCATGCCTGCTATAAGGTCTGAAAATAGGACTGTCAAGTGATTTAAAAAATTAATCGTGATTAATCATGCAATTAAAAAAAGTAATAGTTTTTAATCGTGTGATTAATCGCACTGTTAAACAATAATAGAATATCATTTATTTAAATATTTTTGGATGTTTTCTACATTGTGAAATATATTGATTTCAATTACAACATAAAATACAAAGTGTACAGTACTCACTTTATTTTTTATTACAAGTATTTGCACGGTAAAAAAACAAAAGAAATATTTTTCAATTCACCTAGTACAAGAACTGTACTGTACTGTAAATTCTGCCTAAGAAACATAAGAACAGCCATACTTGGTCAGACCAAAGGTCTTTTTTCCTTCAGAACTGGTGCTGCAGAGCTACTTGTGGCCACTAGGGGCCATTGGACCCGGCAGACCACAATTTACAAATAGAAGACACTGCTGGAGCTGGAGATCTCCCCGCAGCTGCAGTTCCTGGCATGCCTGAAGGAAGGAGGCGACATGCAGGAAACTCCATATAAGCCTGGGATGCAGCATCAGGCTGTTTCTCCCTCTCGATCCCTGGGCTCTGGGGTGGGAGCACGGCTGGCCTATAGGGTGGGATGGGGGTGTGGGTGTCTGAGCTGAGGAGGCACCCCAAGGTTGGGCTCTTGGGGAGATGGGGCAGATTTCTGGGAGGCTCTCCCGCAGCTAAGTTCTTTGAGGAGGGGGCGCAGGTGTCTGGGCCCAGGAGGCCCCTGCGGCTGGGCTCCAAGTGCAGGTGTCTGGGCTGGGGGGCACCCCGAAGCGGCGCTCTGGGAGGCGAGCGTGGGTGTCTAGGCTGGGAGGCACCTGCAGCTGGGCTCTGGGGGGAAGGGGTGCAGCTATCTGGGCTGGGGGGACCCTGTGGCTGGGCTTTGTGAGGGGGAGGGGAAGAGAAACAGGAACTGGGGTTTTGTAGGGGTTTCTTTACTCACTCCTCTTTACTCCTGAGGGAATCTTTTTTTGTTGTCTGTATTGTTACAGACATAGTTGCTAATAAGTATTTTGAAATGAATTATCAAAATAATTGAAACTGGCATGATTATGTTTGTTATTTTCACAAATAAAATAATCAGAATTGTGCGTAGAATTTTTAATTTTTTGGCATAGAATTCCCCCAGGAGTCAACAGATTAACTTGGGCCTGGTCTACACTAGAAATTTACCCACGAAAGCTGATGCTCCAATACATCTGTTAAAGGTGCCACAGGACTCTCTGTTGCTTTTTACAGATCCAGACTAACACGGCTACACCTCTGATACGAGAAATTTAGCTCAGTATAACTACGTCACTCAGGGTTGTGCAACATCCACCCCACTGAGCAACAGAGTTAAACTGACCTAACCCTCTGTGTAAACAGCATCTCCCAGGGAGGCAGAGTACCTATACCAGGGGTAGACAAACTACGGCCCAAGAGCCGCATCTGGCCCTCGAGCTCCCGCTGGGGAGTGGAGTTGGGGACTTGCCCCACTCAGCACAACTCCTGGAAGCAGCGGCATGTCCCCCTTCTGGCTCCTACGCATAGGGGCAGCCAGGAGGCTCCACCCACTGCCCCCACCCCAAGCGATGGGGCAGCGTGCACTGCCTGTCTGCGCCTCCGCATAGGAGCTGGAGGGGGGACATGCTGCTGGTTCTGGGAGCTGCTTGAGGTAAGCACCCTCCTGCATCCCTAGCTTCACCCCAGAGCCCACACTCCCAGCCGGAGCCCTCACCCCCTCCCACATCCCAACCCCCAATTTTGTGAGCATTCATGGCCCACCATACAATTTCCATACCCAGATGTGGCCCTCAGGCCAAAAAGTTTGCCCACCCGTGACCTACACTGACAGAAGAACCCTTTCCATTGGTGCAGGTAGTGTCTACACTGAAGTGCTACAGCGATGCAGCTGTGCTGCTGCAGCATTTTAAGTGTAGAAAAGCCCTTACATTAGCAGGGGAAGCAAATGTATATTACTGTTATAAGTTAAAAAAAAATTAAGTAACAGCAACACAATGAGCATTCATTTGGATCAACTACAAGGCCAAGGAAGTATCTTAATATTTAAAAAAAAATTCCAAGTAACATCACTGTCTATTGTATCCATTGTTTACAGGTCTTTACAACAGAGTAGCTGCCTTTTTGATGGAATAAGAGACTTAACTGAGTTTCCTTACTTAACACTTCACGTTTATTTCAAAAGAACAGAATTCTAACCTGGAAATCTGACTAGAAGTAGATAAACAGTTATTCGTCAATGAAACATTGCAAAACAGATCAAACCTACCACAAGAGTGTCCAAGGTATCAATCAGTGTCAGTGAAAACCTATGAAATAAAATTTAAACCAGATATATAATTAAAATTCGGCATGGTTTTGGTTTATATTCTGGTATGATGTTATTTTTAACCCCAAAAATCTTAGAAATAACATGACGCAATCATCACAGATTGCCAGTTGATAAAAAATATGCTAGTTTTAAATGATGGATATTTAAACAAAAAGGTGTAAATACTGACAACGATTAAACCTATTCTTCTTTGAATAGACATTAGCAACTCCTACTGACCAGAATTGGAGCTAATGAATAGTTTACACTTATGATGGTAAGAGTCATTTTGACTTCTTGTTTTTAGTTACCTTTGAAAGCTTTCTGTCATTTAAAATGTGGCTTATTAAACTAGCACAATGGCTAATAGGCTCTTGCTCTGAAGAGCTGATAATGAACCCAGCCACACCTGTTTCAGCCATTGAATTCACTGGCGGCCTTAAGTGTGCACTGATGTATCGATGATTTCTCTAAGAAAAAAATTGCACTATCCAAAATTATTCTAAACTCTTATCCCATTTGATGAGATAAATTCCATTTTTCTTGATAAAGGAATAACTACATATCAGTTAACCTCATGGGAGGAGAGGAAAAAGTGGCTATAGAAATTACTAAACTATGTTTTGTTCCCACCACCTCTCTCATTTATAATATGACAATTCTGCATTTGTGCGCATCTAGAACAGGGGTGGACAAACTTTTTGTTCCGAGGGCCACATCTGTGTGGGGAAATTGTATGCAGGGCCATGAATGTAGGGCTGGGCAGGGGGGCAGGAGGGAATGCAGGATGTGGGAGGGGGGTGCAGCGTGCAGGAAGGGGTTCAGGGCAAGGAGTTGGGGTGAAGGGGAGGTGCAACAGGGGGCTCAGGGCAGGGAGCTGGGATGCAGCAGGAGGCTCAGGGCAGGGGGTTGGGGTGCAGGCTCCGACCCAACGCCGCTTACCTTGAGCAGCTCCAGGGTGGCAGCGGTGCGTAGTGGGGCTAAGGCAGGCTCCCTGCATGCCCTGGTCCCACACCACTCCCGGAAGCGGCCAGCAGCATGTCCCTGCGGCCCCTGGGGGACGGGACGGGACGCAGAGGGCTCTGCTAGCTGCCCTCGCCTGCGAGTACTTCCTCCGAAGCTCCCATTGGCCGCAGTTCACCATTCCCGGCCAATGTGAGTTGTGGGGGGCAGCGTCTGCAGGCGACAGCAGTGCACGGAGCCCTCTGCCCACACCCCTCCGTCCAGGGGCTGTAGGAGCATGGTGCCAGCCGCTTCCAGGAACGGCGCGGGGCCAGGGCAAGCAGGGAGCCTGCCTTAGCCCCGCTGCGCCACGGGGCTAGCAATCCCACAGGCCAGATCCAAAGCCCTGATGGGCTGGATCTGGCCTGCGGGCCGTAGTTTGCCCACCCCAATCTAGAAAATCAAGCAAGGGTTTTGAGGGTGCATCAACTGAAGTATTAGCAACAAAATGTGTTAAGATTTGCATGTTCATATAAGATAATCACTGCTTCAAATACTAACTTTCCCAAGGCATCGTCTACATCCCCACGACTTGGTTCCTGACCCCGAACCCGTCCACGGCAAGTTAAAGGCATGAGTTCATCAGCTGGGTAGGCATGTTCCTGTAAGAACAAAACCAGAAGGTAAAGAGAGTACAGTTCAGTTTAATTAAATCATTGTAACCTGTTGAAAGGAAGCAGGATTGTAGTAAATTTATGAAAAATCTATGTGTCATCTATCTGGCTAAACTCAAACTCAAGATAACACAGCAGCAGCTTCCTCTTCATGGTCAGTAACTGACAACCATTAAACCACACAAAATATACTAGCAGCCAGGCCATATAGTACAATGCCCCTCCTCCCCGCCCCAGAGGAGCAATAGTTTGGAGTACTTAATGGCATCTCTAAAATAAATGCTCAATTTGAACACTTGAGGTCCATCTTGTGTTTCCTGCAACAAATGCACAGGAGATTGCTTTCTGCAGTGGAGAAAATCTACACTGTTAATCTAATAGTCTTTTTCCTCCATTAAAGAACTGATCTATCGTCCAGCGTTAATGCAAAAACAGTCTGGGTGGAAGACTTGCTCATTTTACAAAAATGTGAAAATTAGCTCCATTTTACAGAAAGGAGACATGGAAGTTCAAAGGTTAAGGACAACATTTTAAAAAGCACTTAAGTGACCTAGACGCCTAAGTCTCACTGAAAAAAATCAAAGGGATAGAGGCTCCTAAACCACTTTTGAAAACTGGACCTAGATACTTTGAAAATTTTACCCTTCGTGATTTGTCCAAGGTCACAGAATCAGTGAAGATGAGAAAAGAACTCAGTCAGAATATAAAACAATAAAATACAACCAAATGACTATGTGTAACAAAAGAAAACATGACAAGTTTGGAGTAGTTTTTGAAAATGATGACCATTTCAGGGGTGAGGAGAGGGATTACTTTCCATTGCTCTAGCAAAACAGTTTTACTCTAACACTACATACACCTCTACCTCAATATAACGCTGTCCTCAGGAGCCAAAAAATCTTACCGTGTTATAGGTGAAACCGCGTTATATCAAACTTGCTTTGATCCGCCAGAATGCGCATTCCCCGCCCCCCCGGAGCACTGCTTTACCGCGTTATATCAGAATTTGTGTTGTATCGGGTCGCGTTATATCAGGGAAGAGGTGTACTTAGCATCCTTCAGTCAGTCAGAAATATCAACAATGTCAGTATAGCCCAGGGGTAGGCAACCTGCGGCACGCGAGCTGATTTTCAGTGGCACTCACACTTCCCGGGTCCTGGCCACCAGTCCGGGGGGCTCTGTATTTTAATTTAATTTTAAATGAAGCTTCTTAAACATTTTAAAAACCTTATTTACTTTACATATATAACTAAACTATTATTGTATTATAAACTTATAGAAAGAGACCTTCTAAAAACGTTAAAATGTATTACCTGCACGCGAAACCTTAAATTAGAGTGAATAAATGAAGACTCGGCACACCACTTCTGAAAGGTTGCCGACCCCTGGAATAGCCCAAATCAGGTGTGCTGAATAAAATACCTGTTTATGGTCCCACTGAAGTCAATGCAAATTTTGTAGCTGACTTCAATGTGAGCAAAATCAAGCCTTAAGGCCCTAGTTCAGAGTTCTGGTTACTGTCAAAATAAAAAGGTACTAAAGTTGGAGAGTCAGAAACTGAAATAAGAATGATACAGAGACCGGTGAAATATTTTGGTGTAAGACTTGATTTTTAAGTTTCTTTTAAAATAGATTTTCAAAATTCTATTTGCTCCTGGCTCTTTTGACAAGCACATAAAGTGCTAGCTTTTTTCTTAGTAATCAATAGAGGAAAGGGCTGGAAAGTAAGTTTTGTACTTGGGCTAGTAAATTCAAAGCTTTTCACCAAACAGTTTTATTTTTAAACCACTACCAGAATGACACATGTAAAGAAATAAAAACATACATACAAATTTTAATTATGAACAGTAACCCAGGTTTTTTGGCAAGTTATGAGACTCACCAATAGAATTAGGAAAATAAAGCTTTATAAAGACCAAAAAAATACTTAAAATAAATGTTGTGCAAGGTGTTGACTTCCTATAAGATGTGTAGTATGAGGGAACAATTAGTGATGGAACAGGTCTACCTCAGTTCCACTGGTTGCTGTATTATACTATCCAATTCTAATTTTAGAGTAGAAATCTAATGAGCAGCATACTAGAAGCAAAATTGCAGCAAATGAATATATGCAGCGGAACATATTCAATATCATTTATGAGTATGTGCTATGACAGATTAGTGTGACTGTTTATCCAGATACATGGGGTAGGGAAGAAAAAGTATGGGTTGTTTTTCAATTGATGGCCTATTGTTCTTTGAAAACTCTGGTCCTATCACCACCTTCTAATCTTCCTGAGTTCAGCTACCAGAGCCAAGGTATAGCTCTCATTTTGAATATAGTACACTGTACAATTATCCTGAAAAACTGATTAGTGAACTGTGAAGTAGAAGCAAATTCAAAATTAAGAGATCACTAGCTAAAATTGTGGAGAAAGCCAATAATCAGGTAATTCTGATAAAGCTACCTTCAAGACAGACAGAAAGGGAACATTACTCACTAAAACAAAAGTAAGTCTACATCCTGAAAAGCAGGAAACACTGAAAAATGAGGGAATACAGGTTAGTTATCTAGATCTATCTAGAGATGGGTTAAGGCTATGGGGCCAAATGCTGTCCTGAGTTATACCCCCTTCCAATTCAATTGAGATCAGTGGATAAAGAGGAGATGTATCAAGGGCAAAATTTGGCGCACAAACTACATAGGTTTAAACATCTGTATGTCTTAAATTTATAAGAACATGTCCTGATTGACAAATAGGGCAGTTTGGTCTATGTCAGGACTCTAAATTAAGAACAGCATTGTTACATTCGACTTGCAAAAAATGCACACAGCTGCCAGTGCTGTATGATTAGGACTACTGACCCAAGGGACTAACACAACTGGCTTTTCACATAACCTTTGTGAGAGTGTGAAGAAATGCTCCTAGTTATTAGACTTGTCGGTGAGGGAATAAAAAGCTACTATCTGCCCTCCCAATTGACATATGAAAAAGTATAAAAGATACCCAACTGCATGCAAACATGAAATGTGAGCCTAATCCATTCAAGTCCAAAAATACAGAAATAGTAAATCAACATTTTTCAGCTCCTTGTCTCAAAAACTGCTGTAAAAAAAAAAAAACAACAACAATTTTCTTGCTATCAGTGTCAAAGTTGAAACTCTAGTCTTTACTTCAAGTTAAACAAACACAGAATGTGACTTGTTTATTTAATGCTCTAGCATACGTGGCAAGTAAATATCCTTTTGACATTCATGCTTCCAGGATATCTGAAGTCATACTTCCTCTTAACCCAACGTTTTCTTGCCACAAATGTAGAGAAGGTAGCTATTAGCTTCAAATGTACAGTAATGCAAAGTAAAGGACAAATATCTCAGCTGACTGAAGAATTTTGTCCAACGTTAGGTTCTCTAATTGAAAGCAATAAAGACAGAGCAAGGCAGATTGAAAGCCAGACATTTTTATGTAGTCAGGTTTCAAGTAACTAACTAGAAATTATTTCCATCCAAAGAAGCCAGTTGCAAGTCACACTGTTAGGCAATATACAGAAGAGTTAGAATGTCAACCAAAAACAACTACTTGAAGTTTTGTTTTTCAAAAAATCAAACAATTCTGTATCACTTCATAGCCTACATACTTGAACATATAATAAAAAACAGTCCTCACAATAGCTTCTATTCTGTGCTTTAATACCTTTGGTATTTATAAACAGCAAAAAATCTCATTCACTGTATATTATCTATTTACATGTCTCATTAACTTTTAACCTCTTTGGAAGTTAAAGGGTTACAACATAATATTGAGCCCTACAGTCAACATACTCTCAAGGGACAGTGGTTTTCCATGTGTGAGCAGGTGCAATTTACGAAAGAAAGGTCTGTGTTGTAATAAGAACACGTATATGCCCAGCCGAGAAAATACAAAGATGAAAACAATTAAAATGTTTTTGTTAAAAGAACATACTTTACTAGATTAAGGTATCATAAGAATGACTGGTATTTCAGGCCGTGTCTACACTACCGCTTTTGTCAGTATAACTTATGTCGTTCAGGGCTGTGGAAAAAGCCTTAGATGGCCTTAGATTTTCAGATGTACAGTTAACAGGGGTCACCTGTTTCCCCATTTCAGTGTATTGACAGTATTGTATTCTTCTCATCAATAACTGTATTTTAAAGGTAAAAATTCTACTGTTGAAATAAAAACATTTATTCTGGAACAGGACCAAACTAATAAATTAGGATATAACAAGATTGACTAAACAACAAAACAGTCTCATGTCCAAGACAACTGAAAGAGACCTAAAATTGTTGTGACAACACTAAATTACAACACATATATATATTTTTATATATCATATAAATAGTAGTAAATGTGGACCACTTAATTACATTACAATTGCCTATTTAGCACCAGGTTATGCAATATGGGTCTGATGCTACAGGGTTTTTAAGTGAAATGGAACTTTTGTGAGCAAAGAGGCTGCAAAATCTACAGCAAATATAACATCACAAGGCCAATATGAGGTTACATAACTAATGTTAGGCCGACAAAGTGTAATCAAAGTTATCCGCAGGAATATATAAACATTTTTATATACTATTCAGTAGCACAACCAATACATTATTAACAATTACTGTATTCAGTAGAATTTGATAACTACAGACACGTATCTTTTCAAGTGTTCTTGGTCTGTAGGTATTTTGCAACATTTTTGTTCAGAGGTCTCATGCTACCAAATAAGTCAAGGAACACTGATTTAGTAAGAAATTTATAAGAGGAGACAAACTACATTAAGAATAGCAAGCAAGTTTACATAGTAAGGTCCTGATCCTACAATGAGAGAAATGCAGGTTTACCTGTACAGAGCCCCATTAGGGGCTTTTAGCTTTATAGGCCACCTGTAAGGATCCAACTGAAAAAATCAGACCTTAAGACTGTATTGCAACATCTTTTTCCCGTTAAAATATTTTTAAATTCCATAACTTAGCACTTTTTATTTTCAATTATCTTTACAAAACACTTAAATGCTTAGAGACTACTGCATTTCAGATCTAGGGGGTGGGGTGGGGGGAATCAAGTATAGGTTAAGTAACCTGTCAGGAATTCCTAGCTACTGTTCCTGTGATCAAACATTACTATCCCCCTACATTCATATTTCTCATATGCAATTAGACATTTCAAAAGAAAATCATATAAGCTGCACATACGAACTTCAACTTCAGTTTTCCCCCCAACAGAGTTTCAGCAAGTTTTTTTAAATCTGCCAGGTCGATGATAAAACTGCTGACAAATGCAAAACAAACTTTAATTTATACGTAAGCAAAATTGAAGAAATTGGTATTTTACTTACCATGTAATTGCTATAAGCATGATCAAACATTTCTAACACTTGATTCCTAAGAAAAGGAACAGGAAAAAATTTGCTGAATTAATTATCAGTTTCATATTTCCTCTTCTATTTGTCAAACTTTAACACAATAGAAGTACTGTAGTTTAATATCTGGAGATTAATATCAGATGCCCATAAAAATACATAACATTCACTTCATCTCCGGAACTTTGCTCAAGTAAAGTTGATGAAGTAAAACAATGAGTGGCAAGATATTTTATGGTCTGTTTGGATCTTATGAAAGAGAGGAGAATGAAACACTATCTAAAGCTAGTCCAAGAGTAGCAGGTGGTGTGCAAACTGAACCCCAACAGGCCAGTCCTGTAACACTACTGCTATTCCAATACTGGGGCTTCTTCTGAATAAAACTTGTTAATGTCCCTAAATTTACTGTGCAATTATTTGTTTCTGGGATTGTTGCACCTGGAAAGAGAAAAGAACTTCCAATCATAAAATCCAGTTTTCCAGTGCAGTATATTTTCATTTTTTAATCATATTATTATACTGAAAAGACCAAATAGGCTACTAGATACTTTGCTAGACACTAAAAATCATGGTCTTAGGCGATGTCTATAATATGCACCTTTTAGCGACATGGCTGTGCTGCTACAGCCATGCCACTAAAAGGCATGCACTGTAGCCACTGTTTGTCGGCATGAGAGAGCTCTCCTGCTGACAAAAAACTTCCACCCCCCACAAGCAGCAGCAGGCGCTGTTCACACGGGTGATTTTAGTAGGTAAAACTTTTATCGTTCAGGGGGATGTTTGTTTAACACCCTGGAATGACAAAAGTTTTGCTGATGAAGTGCCAGTGCATACGACATACCCCCAGTGTAGACAAAGCCATAATAAAGACAATGGATTTATGACTTATTACAACAATCTGTAAGCCACTAACCCCCTTTTTTGTCCTATGATTACAGGGGTGTAAACAGGCCACTTCACCTTGAATGGTCCCTTAGAATATGTGCTAACTACTTATGATAAACCATCTGTTTGGTCTTGTATTTAGCTGACACCCTGAGTCTCTTTCTCAGATCTGAAGAAGAGTTGTGTTGCTGGAAACCCTTTTCTCTCACCAACAGAAGCACCCACCTTTCTACCTAAGAACCAGTCAGGAGGCACATGCCTCATTCAGCAAAACCCAAGTACATAGTTCTGTGTTCCTTCTGCAACAGTTGGTATCATCAACACCCAAAGCTATTTTACGTTTTAGTGGAATCATAAGTTACCAGGTTCTATATTTTCCCTGAATTACAATCTTGGTAAGTAAAAAAAAAAAAAATAGTTTCAATATTATTTATGAATGTATATATTTGTAATGTCTAAATTGTGGTCATGATCAGAAATGTCACTATATTCAATGGCACACACTCTCTCAATAGCTGCTTCCTGTCTTAGCAAAGACTATTTTACTAACAAAAGAGGTTTTTCCCTACTATTTTTCCCTACTATTAGTAATGCAAATACAGAGCAAGTTGGATTCTATTCTGACTTGGGCATCAACAATGTTCACAAAATATCTATTACTGTTGTAGCTGATGTAAGAAGCAAGAAGAACTCAGCTAGATTTTCAAACACCCAACTGAGATTACTGGCTTGGCAGTTAAGAAAAATAATTTTAACTCATCTAAACAAATTTATTATGAAATTAGGAAAAAGAATAAACATGGACCCCAATGATGCCTTTTTCAATCATTTCACCAATTATAACCATTTGATGGCCTCAATTCTGCAATTTAGCTGTGCAGGTGAAATCCTAGGCCCACACAGAGCCCCATCCACTTCAATGTGACCATGTGGTCTACCCATACAGATCCAGATGCAGGATCAGAGTCTAAGCCTATAAACATTGTCCAATAATGATTTAGCACATTAAAAGGTTGTAACTTTTTTTTTCTCCTTGAAATGGACTGTATTCTCAGACCATTATCTAAAGAGATCTCTGTGGAAGGTACATTCTTACCGTGTGTGCGAATGTACACACACACACACACACCGCTACCTCGATAGAACACCACCCGATATAATACGAATTCGGATATAACACGGTAAAGCAGTGCTCCAGGAGGGCGGGGCTGCGCATTCCGGTGGATCAAAGCAAGTTCAATATAATGCAGTTTCACCTATAACACGGTAAGATTTTTTGGCTCCTGAGGACAGAGTTATATCGAGGTAGAGGTGTATCACCTCCTACTACTATAGGTGCTCCAACCCAGACCCCTTAGTAAATAAGCACCTCTAAAAGGAAGGCGGCTTCTTTCCACCTCTGCAGCACTGCAAAAGCTGAACAAATACCTGAAGCAGTCCACATTTCTGCCTGTACTGGTAGATCCTAGCTCACCAATACATATATGGTGATGGCACATACAGAATATAACAAGTTAAACAATACACCTAAAAATGTAAACAGGCCAGGGAAAGGAGTCTAAACCACTTGAGTAGCCATGTGAGGAACACATAGCTAAGGTATTTTTCAAGTCTTTGTGATGTACTCAAAGTGCTTTGAGATCTTTGAATGAAAGATCCAATGAGTGCACATATTATAATTAAATAATGCCTTTTACCTAATGATCAAATAACTGTATAATGAACCTCTTAATGAAGCCTCACAACACCCCTGTGAAATATTACTATCTTCATTTTACAGAGGATGACAGTAAGCACGAAGGAGGTAATGAAATTGTCAAGGAGTGTCAAGGAGACACAGGGAGTGTGTGGCAATAATGATCAGAATGCAGAACTGTCTTCTAAGCAATCATACTCTATGCACTGGAATACATACCTCATCACTGATGTTGTACTCTTTATCCTTTACATACAAGAATAGTTTTTTAAATAATCAGCTTTATACACACATGCAAATTGGGCTCCCTAAACAATCTACTTTATTGCTCACAGTGACTGGGCAGGGATGATCTCAACTCTTATCAATATGAAAGATGTAATCTCTTATTGCTCTAAAACCTTGACGTATTCCAGAAACGCTATCATAATTAGACCAACATGCCAAACACCTAGTGAGTATGGTTTTGACCTTTGACCACTTTTACCCATAATTATATACAATGGCTGACTTGAAATTTTCATGACCACACAGATACTAGGGGTGTCAACCACGAGGGGGGAACATGACCTGATAGACAGATAGATGTGACTATCATACCAAAAATTCAGGGAAGGACAAGGTCATCAAAGTACATCTCTGAGGGGCTAGGCACCACTCTCGTGCAGACTGGGAACGTCACAAAGATCGCTGGCTGGGGATCAGCCCCACACGGCCGAGATCCATGCGTGGGCGGAGTGGGGCTCAGCCACACCCCAGTGGGAGCCGGGGGAATGGCCAGGCCCCATGGGGGAGTGCTCCCCACGCTCGGAGGGAGGGGGGCAAGCAACAGGGTCCGCACCCCTTCCACGGGGCCAGATGCTGAGCCCCTGCAGACGAAGCTGACAGCGCGGGAGCTGTCGCAAGGGCAGTCAGAGTGGTCAGCCCCCCGGGGAAAGGGATGCCAGAGGGGGCGGTGGCCACTTCCACCCGCCCCAAGGGGCAGCGACTCCTGGAGCCGGTCAGGGTAAGCGCTCGCCAGCTGCGCACAACCCACCCTCCCCAAGCCCCCGCCGCGTCTCCCCGCTTACCCGAGCCGCCGCTTTTCCTCCCTGCTCATGGCTCCGGCGCCCGGGGCGGCTGCCAGCACCGAGGAGGCGGAGAGAAGGCCCAGGGCCAGCAGCTTCCATCTCCCCCAGCGGGCTGCGGGGTCCCCGCTCCCCCCCTCACCACTAGCAGCTCCGCTCATGGCAGCAGCTGCCCGCCGCCCCGCTAGGCCCGGCTCAGCCCCATCCTCGCCGCTCGCAGCCCGCCCCTCTCCCTGGCGGCGGTGGCTGCTAGTGCCGCTCTCAGCGCCGCCGACGTGAAAACGGAAAGGACTGGCCCTTCGCTTTCCTATGGCGTAGCCAAGGAAACAATCTACTTCCGCGGCTTCCGGGTTCAGCCCGTCACGTGGCGCCGCTGTGGACCAATCGGAGCCGAAGGGGTGTGTGTGTGTGGAGGGGGTCCGTTTGTGTGCCACGTGATTCCGGTGAAAGACTTTAGTGGAGTGAGACGTGGACAAAAGGAGGGGTCAGCTATTTGCTCGGGAAATGGCGCGCGGGGACTGCAAGTTCCAGCATGCAACGCTCCACCCCGAGCTGGTCGCTAAACTCTGGAGGGAGCACTGCCTTCTGGGAGCTGTAGTCTGGATGAGTATGAGCTGCATGGCTCCTCTGAGAGCACTGTACACTAGGACCAGTAGTTTGTGAGTTGCCCTGACAGGACGTTATATAAAGGGCCTTACTTATAGACAATGAGGGTGGATGCAGTCCTACAAGCCAATGCAATAGCTTGGGAGCTCTTCTTGCTGGCTCTAGAGCCCCACTCATTCTGCTGCATGTAACAAGTCACTGTGGGGCAAATGTCTTGTTTCTCAGCATTCACTCCACACAGAAGCATTTACTGCCTAAGGGAAGGGGGATTTCCCAACTATCACAATTTTGGCAGTAGTCTTATGCTATTTGGCATTTTTTTTTTTTTAAAGCCCCAGGTGCTGGACTTGTGGTTATGTGAGAACCACAGCTTTCATTTAAACAAAAAAAGTTTGCAGCATTCAGCACAAGCTCGAAACTAGCATCTGCATGTAGCTCCAAAGGATCAGAAATTAAAAGGCAAATAAAGACCTTCCACCCAAGTTCCCCCCCCCCCCAAGCAAATAAATATGTGATTTTTGAGGCCTGACTTTTTTTAAGCTTGAGACTGGCCCTACTGGGAAATGACTTTGCTATGAATAAAACAGTGAGGAGTGTCTTACACAGTTGTTCTATATTTTCTTGAAGCCTGTGTGGACACTGCCCAGCATTAGCATTGAATGCGACCTTGAGCAAATCACTTCACTGCTCTGTGCCTCAGATTCTAGGGCGACCACCTTTGATGAATGGAAATAAGGGAAAATCACATGAAAAATACAGGACAATGCTTTGTTTTAAAGGATGTTTTAGGGAAACTCCCTTTCTCCCTTAGCATATCATGTATTTCTCTCTCAAGTGTACATTTCTACTGCCCTGAAGTATACAATGGAATTATCATAAACTTCAATTTAATGTTTAAAATGTACTAATGATCAGTTTTGATACATTTCAATACATTTTAAACCAATTTATAAAACTTTTTACATGTACAATTGATTTTACTTAATTTGAAGTGCAGCCTTAAAAAAAATGTAGTAGGTTTCTGCAATCTAAGTCTGTTTACACAAGGAAAATATTATTTCCACCGCTGAATTTGAGATAGGACTGAACATATAAATTCCACCAGTTTTAAGAAATTGGGAGGAAGAGGAGCTGGATACCATGTTTCAAAGTTCCACCTCTTCCCCTACACACAGTACTCCCTGTACCTTCCTTGCAATAAAGCATACTGGTGTCCATATATGGCAAGCATTTTCTGTTTACTTAGCCATTGAACCTTTACCTTTCCAGAAATTTTCTCAAGTCTTCCTAGCATTTCCTTACTTGTGTTACAAGTGCATATAAGAATAGTTTTTACATGTGCAAAAACAGAGGGCTGGGTAGAAAAACTTCTGAATGTTTTAACAGGCAAAGTCTCAAACACGAAGCCACATCCTTGATTTTCATTTTAGATGTGCAATTCAATGCAGTCTGAGAACACAAAAGGAGAATCTTTTGTTAAAGGGACTAGGTTTCTTCAGGTTGATTTCTACACTGAAAACAAGATTTAGTCAACAGTTTCATTCTTTAAGTACTGCTCTGAAAAGCCTTCCTTTACTCATACAACAAATCAATGAAATAAGAGATGGTCCTTTGAAATAAGGGATGTATGGTCATCCCCAGCCATTCAGATTTTTGTGACAACAGAGATAAAACCCAGATGCTCCCACTACCAAAGCATAGGCCACTGCCACTGCAGCTAAAGGCAGGGGGTTGATCTAATGAGAAGCTAGAGGCAAAGATATCTCCCCTCTCTCCAGCTTGGTTAAGTAGTGCTCCCTCTACCATCTTGGTTGGTGTTAAGAACTGTGGCAGTCTACATTAACCACTGGCTGAAAAGGAATCTCTTTTTGGTGTTAACAGTATAGAGCCCATGACACCAAATTAAGCACTTCTGATTGTATCCAGTAGAGGGATGTAGCCAACAAATACTAGCCAGTAATCTACAGCACAGTTATAATTGTAATGTTACGTCAATTAGATGCATTATAGTGCTGGAGGGCCATAGCTGCCTCTTTTCTTTTGACTGATAGTCGATTTTGACAAGGATATTTCTCACCTTGCAGCCTATATTAAAATAAACCTAGAAATCTCTTTTGAGGGGGAAGAAGGTGATGAAGCAGAACAGCATCACAACACTACAATGCCGAGAACCTGCCCCAGAGGACAATACCTAAAAATTGGCAGTCTTATGGCACCTGGCAAATTATGGTACAGCCCTAAATTGGGCAAAGTCTGAAAGAAAGTATGGCTAAGTTATTCGGGCTACTTTCATTGCTCAGACATTTGGCAAGCATTATATAAACATTTACTATACATTTTTTGCTATGTGGGTAGGGTCAACTCTGCCATACCAGAGGAACAGGAGGTGGCTGTGGGTGGCAAGCTGTTGAGTGTATATGTGGCATTATACATTAAATCTGTGGGGCATGAGGTAAGTATGGCTGCTTTGACAAAGTTACATTGAAGAACAATATCGAGTCAAAGAAGAGTTTAGTTTTTCCTTTACATTTCAATTGATGTTGAATTTGCCAGCCAAGAGAGACAGAGAAAGGTGAAAGCACAAGTGAGCATCTGGTCAGTTCATCTTGATATAGTGCAGAAATTACATCTTTAAAATAAAAATTAGTGTCCCCAAGAAGGCAATGTGTGCAATTATTACACTTGCTTAGAATGCGAAAAGGAAGTGCTCCATAAAACATTTAAACATACTCCATTTAAATCAATTCTGACTATATTGCACACTCTGTATGGCTGTATTGTAGTGACATGCATGAATGGAAGATTATCTTTAGGAACTCTTCTGGTTTTGTTGCTTTTTAAAACATCCTTCCTGTACAAATGTTGGAGAACAGGGCAGAAACCAGTCTCTTCCATTCCTCTCTGTCATTTACTGTTGCTTCCATTTTGTTCTATGGGGTTGAGATTGACTCTTCTGCCTTCCCTCCTAGCTGTCTCATGGGTGTCCTCATTTCCTCACACTAGTTAGTTTCCACTTTACAAGTTCATGTGGGAGTCTGTGTGATGGCATCTGGTGTACCAGTTGCTGCTTATTCCCTACCCAAATTCCCAGTCCTTCCACGTTGGTGACATCCTGTCTTGTCTATTATTTGTATTACTGTAGCACCTTGAAGTTCTAGTCGTAGATCAGGACCCTATTGTATTAGGCACTGTACAAACACAAAACTATGGAAGTACTTATAATGTCACCTGATTTGCGACTTTAAATGAAAACCTCTTGTTACTTCAAATGTTCTGAATAGCAAAAAATAGGGTAAAGGAACTGAAAATATGACTTAAAATATTTTAGTTAGAAACAATTCAGACTCTAATTTAAAAAAAATGTAAACAAAAATATTTTTCTATGGGACATTAGCTTGTTGCATTTAACAGTGGATTTAAAAAGAATCATTTGAATGGTTGTAAACAGCCTGGAGAAGAAAGGCTGTCTCCCAGCACTGATATTGGCCCCAGCTTTTCTGTTGTAATTTAAACATTAAAGCCACAGTGCTACAATGGACATTTTTCTCTCTTATTCTCACCAGTGTCCAGAGTTCAAGTACATGGACTCACAACCTGGATTTATGACGAGTGGAAGTGAATTCAGAATTTCAGCACTTTAAGAAACTGTTTTTTAAGTCTAACAGTTAAACAGACAATACCTCTTCTAGAGACAGCATCACATATCACCACCCAGGAGCATCAGAGCTTAGATCTACAGCTGGCAATAATCTGAGATTGTTCTCTAGTGACCCCTCTGATAAAAATATGGATCAGTATGAATGAGATCTGAAGTAAACTGCATCTGGTATTTCTCACGAGTATCAAATTCACTTAAAAAACCCACCTCTGACATCCAGCAATGAAAGGGATGACCATATTTTATTTAGTTATAAGCACTTTACAAAGTTATAAGCAAGTTATAATGTGTTTCTTGTTTTGTCTACTCAAGCTGGTAGTCAATAGAAATATAATAACAACAACAACAACAATACTTAATACATATATAGCTCTTTTCCTCTTCAATGCACTTTAGAACTCTTAACCAATTAATTCTTACACCCCCAACTTATGAGGTAAAGGAATAAGTCTTATTAGCTGTACTTTAAGAAAATTCAATCTGGATAATGTTGCTGGAAATGCTAAGAAAATTGCACACAAAAAATTATGATTAATCAATAAACTATTTCTATTGATCAAAGGTCCAAAGCAACCTTCCAATGATGGAAATACCAGGGGACAGATCCTTGATACCATAGACTGCTTTGTGCTACTCCATTCAGAATAAAGCAAATACATTTTATGTTCCAAGACTATGTTGAGGTGGGGCATGCAACTGTTTATCCTTAATCTTAGTACATAAGAAACCAAGAAAAATGTAAATAAAAACACAGAACAAACACCTACTGATATGAATAACTTGAATTCAAAACTGTAGAACAAAAGATAATATATGAGATGAGTCTTCTCAGTTCTTCCCTATTCTACTTACAAAAAAACCAACCACACTAAACATTTGTAGTCAACACTGAATTACCAGGTGTCTACAGAGAAGTATTTCCCCAAATCTAAACCTGTAATGTGAATGATTAAATATTACTTTGGAGGAGAACGTTTATGTTAAATTCTCTTTTGTTCTGTACATATAGATTCAGGGGTCGGCAACCTTTCAGAAGTGGTGTGCCGAGTCTTCATTTATTCACTCTAATTTAAGGTTTCGCGTGCCGGTATTACATTTTAATGGTTTTAGAAGGTCTCTTTCTATAAGTCTAACTAAACTATTGTTGTATGTAAAGCAAATAAGGTTTTTAAAATGTTTAAGAAGCTTCATTTAAAATTAAATTAAAATGCAGAGCCCCCAGGACCAGTGGTCAGGACCCGGGCAGTGTGAGTGCCACTGAAAATCAGCTTGCGTGCCGCCTTTTGCACATGTGCCATAGGTTGCCTACCCTGATATAGAAAGTACATCAAAAGAATTTCATTTCTAAATAGCTTTAGTTGTAAAATGCAGTCTTGTATGTAGGAGATAATTGCTACTATCCTGCTATTCTTCTATCACACAGAATTCTAAACTGGAAATATGTCCTTCAACCAAAGAAAGGGTTACAAGAGACATGCACTGATTAATTGTCAAGCACAGTTGAAATCACTCCTTAATGTTCAGTATCAATAAAAATCTGGAATGATCCATAAGACAGTTAGTTGACAGTTGGTTGTGTGACACTTTAGTATGAACATTTCTGCATCAAACAAACATTCATGACCAGTCCCCCAAAAAATCTGGTATTTGACTTTATTCCTATAATTATGATGTATGAATACTCCTTGTAGTAGCATTTATTTCACAACAGCAACCTTCCACTTGATCAAGTTAACCAATATCATGGCATTTCCAAACAGATGTTTGTCTGTTCAGATAGTGTCACTTCCCTGTAAGTACTGTATAACAGTTTGATTGTCTCATGCTATGGACCTTACAAAATTTCCTACAGTTAAATGCCAACAAGACTGAGGTTATGCTGTCAGATCTTTATTATCGCTTGAAAAGGACATTACTTTCCAGTATTATTCTTTATGGGTCCAATTCTGCAACCCTTACTCACATTAAATTGTACTTATTCCCTAGGCCAAACTTTGCATTGCAGATACAATTTTAATGCTCAACTTACTAAAACTCCATTTTTCACCTCTATGATTTTCTGTGCATTGCTGATTTTTGAAGCTGCTTTTGAAAATATGACCAGTTTGTCTCCCAAAACCTAAGCACAACTGGCTATTCCTTAACTACTTTCCCTTCCATTGCATCAAGAAATTGGAGAGTAAATGGTATGATTATGGTATATGGGACATTTCATACTTCGTTCTGATTTCATACGCTTTTGAGATTTGGTGATACAGTCTTATGCGCGTGGCAGTACTGCAGTTCAGACCTTAGTATTTTGGATTGTGGGTGAATGTACTGTATACTAGGAAGTGCAGTAGGTAGGTGCTGCATAAGGGTGCTAGCTGGTTTTATTGTAAATATTCTCATTAGATCCAAAAAAAGAAAAGAAAGAAAATAGCTGTAAAGTGCTCTGAAAGGCTGTGTAACCCAGAAGTGCAGAGTGGGATTGAGAAACCTGCTCCCAGTGTTTTCCCAGTTTTAAATATAGCAAAAAAATCAGAACATTTCATTGTCTTAATCTCTGTCAAAACTTTAAGATACTTAAGTAATCAGTTGGCTTGCAAAATTCAAAGTTTACATGCAATTTGGCTGCTGAACAACCTACTAATTATTTGTTTCCTGTTTAATTACTTGAGAGATTTAAATGTTTTCCTTCTAACACACTGAATGCAGATCCTAAATTAATTCATTTAATAACATTTTGATTGACTAACTTCAGTTAAGACCAGTTGTAATATTGCCAATCCCAACCATTCAAAAAACATGAGTTGGCCCCCAAAAAAACATAAAGTTGTCTTAAAATTTGTGAGATTTATAAATTTTTTCATTCTTTTTATTTGCCTTGACGTGTTCAAGCATTTAGGGAGTCATGCTTTCAAGCTTTTTTCCACAATGAGGGCTAGAAATTTACCTTTTTTTAAAATGAAAGCTGAGATTCACAGGTAATAACCTGATTCCAACAACTGGGCCTGCAACAAAACCCTCCACGTACTGCAAAACTTGTGATAAAACTGCAAGAGTTGGCAACACTGCAATTAGGCCCATTCCTGCAGTCTTTACTCGTGATTATTCCTGATTTCAAGAGAACTGCTGGAGCGAGTAATGGCTGCAGGATTGGGCTGTATATTTCTGAAGAACACTTTTTACTCTTCAGAGTGCTGCTCTGTACAACTGTCCTCACTGTTTCCTTGTGTGACAGTTTCACTTCCTACGGAGCTTGTGATTTCAGCACGTAGAGAAGGTGCACCTGCTGGCTGACACTCATCAGTTGCAGTAACAGTAAAGCTTTCAGATTTGATATCGACTGTAACCTCTGCCGTGCTAAGCTCATCTTCCTCTAGCACTAGTGAAACCTGAAAATCATTAGTTGTTTCTATTCTTAAGTTTTCAATACTCAGAATGGGTACTTGTATTGCATCAGGACTTTCAGCAGAACACCCAGGAAAGCTCTCAACCTCTGTTTCCATTGGGTCAGCATGAATGTGATCTTCACCTGCTTCCTCCAGATCAGATCTTCTGTCTCCAACTATGCTTTCGGTGTGTGCCTCTGGTTGCGATTTGTCATGAAGACCTTTGCAGCTTTCCAGCCCAGTATACCAGACACTTTGGTTAGTCTCCATTTCTGCCTTTGACTTTTGAGACATATCCAGTTTTTCAGCGACCTCCAAACATTCTGCTTGAGTCGCATGGTTGCCTGCCTCTGAAATGATCATTAATTTCATATCACCTGTACCAAAACTGGATGGAGGTGGCTGCTCCACCTTCAGCTCAGAATGTTCTACTTCTTTATTCACTACCTGGTCTGTTTGATCGGTTTCTGCATTAGTTTTGCTGTTTTCATCACTCTCTTCACCATGTTCTTGCCACTTCAAAATTTCATATTCATTTGCCACTTCCTTTTTGTTCTCAGATGGAGCAACTGCTGGTAATTCAACTGTCACCATCAGCAAGCTTCTGATCTCATTCACAGTACCAGGGACTGTAAGACTTCTCTCCTCTTCTTGTACCTTATTTTCTTTTTCAGTGTTCCCTCCAAACTTGGTCTCCACTGCATTTTCATTCTGGGAAGTTATTTCCTCCACATCCTTTTCTTCCTTAGGAGTAAAAGGATGAGACGCTGGTTTGTCAGTGATGTCTGTAATGATCACCTTTTCTCTACTAATTGCGGGACTGCTAGACACATTGACATAAACTGCTTCTTCATTGTCTGATGGCTTTCTAGCATCATGACACTTCTCCTGGATCATTTTTTCTGACACAACAAGCAGTTCATTACTTTGAATTTCAGTATCTGATGTTTCTGTTAAAGTGGTGGACAGTTTCTTAGCAGGACTGGCTTGTGCTGATCCTGAAGGGGTCTTCAAGTCAGTTAAACTGGACACACTTTCATAAGGCAAGTTTACGTTGTCCTCAAAAAGGTTGTGTTTCTTCAGAATGGCAGCTTCTTTTATTACTAAGTAAGACAAAAAGATCAAACGGATCTAAAAAACTGACATTTTAAGAACACTCAAAATAAAAATACTCCTTTACTATGTTTCTAATATCATGGATTATTAACAAGGCCTAATATTAATTATCTGTGCTTTTTTTCATTTCACTCAGCTTGGACAATGGAACATTAATAATAAGTTACACTTCCCATTTCTCATGCACTAACAGACTGCTTCTGTTTGGGTTCACAACACTATAGGAGGATATTTAAATCTAGAACTAGAGAGCTATTTTAATTGAATATCATAAACATTTCTATTCATTTTTTTTAAAATGCAAAACCTAAATTTTGGGCCAGAAGTCCAACCAGAAAACCATTTGGAACTTGTGGAATACAGCAACTTCCCTATTATCACCTATACATATTGACTGAGAACTTTTTCATTCTCCAATACCAACACAGATAGATCTTTGGAGACTGCTTTTCTTAGTTCCGGTGACCTATTGGCAATTCTATTTTGGCAACATATTTCATTCTGAGAAATTCAGTCTGAATGTCATTAGATGTAATCAATTATTTGAAAGTTCAGGGCTTTGAGAGTGGCTTTGCTTCTTGGACCATTGAAACCAAGGTATCCTGGAGGTAACATGATTTGCATTAGAAAGATGCTTGAACCACCCTATGGATTTGAATATCCCAAGCTTTGCGGAAGTTCAGATCTGAATCCAAACTTCATGGCTTGCCTCATCTCTTTAGTGGGGTGAATCAAAACTCTTAGACTCTTAACACTTCCAACCTCTGGGAAAATTGGGACCTGGATCTGAATAAGGCAGCTCCGATCTATCACTAGCTCTGAAATAAGACCTCACAGACCCACATTCTCAACATTGTTACTATCACCTCAGAAGCATTCCTACCTTTTAGGGTTTCATCAAGCAATGTCTGAAATAAAATCTCTTCATAGACATTCTCTACTTGTATCACTCTGGTGTAATCAGCAAAGATGTACTGTTCATATTTCTGCAACTCCTGTGCAGAGACACAAAGAAGGAATAAAAGTATAAAAATGTGGCAGTCTGGGGTCCTCAAGAGTTCATCAGCCCAGAAAAGAACCTGCCAGGTCCTATGTGAGAGATCTTTTCATGATGACAGCTCTCCAGGTCTAAATGAGCTGCATATGTTCACCCTATTTTTCACATTTACCAGTACTTTTTATATTGCATTACCTTAAGCACTCTAAATAAATATTTCTTATATTCTAAATAATGCAGAAGGTCAGGAAGTGACTGAGTCTATGCCTGTCCTCTGAGGCAAATTCATCCTCATCAGGGTACTGGGATACTCCAGCATTTGTTACTGGGATATAGCACCTGTAGCTCAGTGGTTCATATACAGCCCAGCTACGTAGCAACTGAGTCATTACTAAGATTAAGATTTTATCTCAGTTATTTTTAGTAAAAAAATCACAGACAGGTCACGGGCAACAAACAAAAATTCACAGAGGCCCGTGACCTGTCCCTGACTTTTACTAAAAATAACTGTGACAAAATGGGGCTGAGCCCCAGCCCTGCTGCGGGAAGGGAGAGGGTACAGCACCTGCCTCCACGGTGGCTAGGAACTCTGGGGTTCCCCACTGCGGCTGGCAGCTGCGGGGGCACCCACTGCCCACGGCAGCTCAGAGCTCCAGGGTCCCCAACAGCTGTGACAGCTCCAGCCCTGTCACTCCAGGGCTGAAACGGAGAATGTCATGGAAGTCACAAATTCAGTGACTTCCATGAGATGATCTTAGCCTTAGTCATTACCACTGGATGGCTATTTGGTGGTTTATGTGAAGGGAGTCTAGAGGCCTCCATCAAGTCCTTAGGAAGGTATCTGCATCACAAAAACCATCATCTCAAATGGTCTTAATAGACATCCTTGTTGGCTTACCAGCAGAGAGGTATGTGAACTATATTACTCTCTCACTCCTAGAGTTGAGTACATGGAGGCACACTAGCAGAGTGACGGCAGGGAAAGTTTGCTCCACCACTGCCTTCCCTATCCCTGTTCAGTGGAGAAAATGAGAGGACTCCATTCTCCAGAATATTAAATGTGATAGAAGTTTTTGATTTCATGCTTTATTTACAAATAAATACCACATCCTGGATATATTGCCAATTGTCTACAAACCGTAAAAAGACTATTAGATTTGTGGATCTGAAAAGAAATAAAGAGGCATACCCTAAAAGGTACACATGTGCTTTTGAATATATTAAAAAGTCATGAATTTTAATGGTCAGATGATTCACATTCACAGACCTACAAATATAACATGCTAAAATTCATTTAATACTGACAGCTTATCCACTATAATTTCTTGCATCTGTTATGTTTCACACATTATTTATGCCATATGTTCTCATAGAAAAGACACCGGTTATTCCTAAATCATCCCATGTGACAAACGAATACCTGGCAGTGCAATTTAGGGCACCAATACATTTCAGTATTCTAAACAGCTCGAAATCCATTTCTTCTTATTCCTTTTAACTATAGAAAGAACAATTCTGGTTTGAGACTGTTGACCATTCCAGACTATTCACTCAGGGGCCCTGGTAATTCTGTGGTGCAAGACACGGAAAGCATGCAGCCCACTTGTGCTCCCAAGCAAATCAGAGAGGACTTTGTTTTTATTTGTGGGTGGGGGTGAGGAAAAGAAATCTGAGACAGCCACACTTGGTTATGTCTACACTAGAGTTTTGTACCTCATGTTAATTGATTAAACATACTAAGTAAAAAAGACTAATGAGGAGATATGTTTGTTTCATGTTTATTTATCCAATGGATAAACAGCAAAGATTTGTTGCCTGGAACAAAAATGAGAGGAGTATCCACAGTAAGCTTTACACATGTTTTAAGCACTCCTTCTTAGGTGGCAATCAATTAACATGAGATACAAAAGTCTAGTGAAGATAAACCCACAGTAGTTATATATCTGCTCAACTCCTCCCACTTCCCTTCCCCTACATGGCAGTTGGTGTTGAAGGTAGTTAACAGGGAAAAAAGTGAGCATGCACACTGCTCCTCCAGTGTCCTACTGCAAGGAACAGACTTTCAGCTCAGTGGCCTCCCAGAGGTGCTATAGAACATGAAGATGGAACTACAGGCTCAGAACTTAGAACCTTAGCTGTCAGCCAGAGAGAGAAGATCAGTTTGATGGGGTCAAACATCTGCCCTGACCTTGTAATCAGATTTTCTGGGGGAGCATCTCCCCCAGAGACTGCCCCAATGTCTCCCTGCCAAACAAAAACAAAACAAAACAAAAAACGCATAAAGACCCTAGTCCCTTCCTATCTCTCCATAAACTGCTGGAGCAGCATGAGGGTTATTGCAGCTCTAGGGCTGGAATAATTTCCATTACCCCTCACTGCACAGAAGAGGTGATTGGGATTTGCATAGGGCTGCCAAAAGATTTTAGAAGAGAACTTATTTATTTGAATTCTCTCCCCACCCCAAATCAGATCCACATCCGTTATCGTTTCACCACCACTGATGTCCCGAACTGACCACCCTCAGGATCATGTTGGCCCTGTGACCAGCCACTTTACATGACCGCCTGTAGCTAATTTGCATTTGGTGGCTTAGGATATAGCCATCAGTGTGCTAATTCCTCCTTCCCTTTAATTTTATTCCAGCATGGAGCCATACAGTTACCTACTGGTTTGCAAGCTGAAGCCAGTGTCTTCTGCATTGTGGGCAATGTGATTTGTACCAATGCTTCCTGAAATATTTTCTTCCGTATAGTACTGCTGTCATAATCATATTGCTGTCAAAACAGACAACAGAAAAAAACACAGTTAGAACAATTAATTCATACAAGTAGTTTGTTCCCGTTGGCCTGTTCCTGCTGACGGGCAACCCAAAGAATATGAATTGGTGTCTTTAAATCAAGGTTTGAGGACTTCAGTAATTCTGCCAGAAGTTATGGGCCTATTAAAGGAGTGAGTAGGTGAGGTTCTGTGGCCTGCAATGTGCAGGAGGTCAGACTAGATGATCAGGATGGTCCCTTCTGACCTTAAAGTCTGAGAATTCAGATGAGCACTCTCCATGAGAACTGCCTCTCTCATGTTATTTCAACACTTCCACTTCTGGGACCCGTTAGAATTTTGGGGGCAGATCCTCTAAATTGTCATAACTATACTGAAGTCAGTGGATCTATGAAAATTTACACCAATTGAGGATCTGTCCCTAAAAGTGCAGTATTGCATGCAAATGAAGTGTGCCATAAATATTTTTTTTAAATGTTAGCCAAATTATTTTGAGCCTCAAAAAATGTTCAAGTTTGGGCCAAATTTTATCCATATGGTTTGTCCATAGCTACTTGAATACCATGAGACTAGAGAAAGGCATGGTCCAATGATTTGAGTATAGGAGTAAGAAAAACAGTATTATTATTTGAAGTCCCATCAGACCATTTAGGAAGGACCTAATTCTCCACTGCATTGTACCTGGAATAGTCATTTGCACTTTTGCAAAATGCTACTAAATTAGCGTTCTCCACTCACTTACACCAGAGGTAGCATTTTACACTCATTTTGCACAGGGATAGATAAGGTGCAAGGCAGTTAAGAATATGGCCAATCATTCCAGTTAGTGAAAACAAGTGGATGCATTGAAATATTTCCCATTAGATGGTGTGAAACATATTTCTTCTCATTATTAAAATAATGTATGTAAAAAAATGCCTTCAATTTATTACAAAACACCTAAGCAGATCCTCTAGTTTTCTAGTACACTTCAGAGCCAGATAATTTTTACCTTCAGTACTCGTAGTTTGACTTTTTCAATGGCAGTTGAAATTTTCACAGTATCTCCTTGGGTACTCAGACTGAGAAGTTGTTCAAAAGTATACACTGCATTTTCCATAAGCTAGAAATAAAGACAAATGTAATCAAGGCAAAGGATTAAAATTGCCATACTTATTGCCAGGCCCACTCCTGCTGAAGTTCATGGCAAAATTCCCATGACTTCAAACTGAGCAAGATCAGGTGCAGTTTATGATCCCTACTATTTTTAGATAGACTTCCGAACTACAACATGTTACTAGTTACAAGTTCTTCCAGACACAAATAGAATTGTAAACTTAATAGTTTGTTAAAGTGTGCTTGTGAAATGGAGGTGGAGGTGGAGGCGGGGAGAGGGAAAGAAAGAGTACAAACCCTAAAAATCAATAGAAACGTTTTCAGGATTTCTTAAAACAAGATTTAAAATGTCAGTGGAAAAAAAGGAGTTTAGATTGGATCTGAACACTCTCTGGGGACTGGAAAAGCAAAAGAACACAACTGCAAGAGAATGCAAGAGAATAAGAAAATGGAACTTACTATTTCAATTTCTAATTCAAGTCTAAAGACAGATCTACACTAGAAAAGGTTTGCCAGAAGAACTATAAAGGTATAGCTATTCTGGGAAGCCCTCCTAGTGCCAATTTATATATGATGAAAATTAAAGTAGATTCAGAATTCTCTGTTTTCAGGGCTTGAGAAATTCTCACACCATCCAGTGACACATTAAAAAATTACCCTAGTTTGGAGAAACTTTATTATCAACAATTTTGCAGGTGGAAATTATTTGTACTTTATGTTTTCAACTTCATTTTTAAGGGAAAACAGCCCATGATTCCATATGTCCTCTGCTTCACATGGGAATTTTCAAATTAGTATATAGATATCCATGTAATACTCTAGGGATTTTCCTGTTGCAAAAGATATGACCTTGTACGCAGTGCCCTTACCTAGGTTTTTGGTTTTTTTAATGGCTAAACATAGGTTGTGTCAAGTTTTGAAGTGTAGTTTTTAGAATTAGGTTTGCACCAGACTCAGATTAGAACACGCAAGTTGCATTTGCACATGTAAATTAAGTACCCACATGTCTACTCAATATATGTATAAAAGTGCATGACATTCAAACTTTGGGCACGCAAAATCTTGGACATTAAAACTGCAGGTATAGTTTTAGAGACCAGCTGGAAAGCTTAGCCACTCAAGTTTTCTATGCATTTGCAGATCTTGGACCAGATACTCAGCTGACTTCAGTGGAGCTACATTGATTTACATCAGCTGAGCACGTGGCCCTAGTTTTCATAAATTAGCCAGAAGATGACAATAACCCCGCAGGCTTTAAATACTACTTTTTCGGCAACTTTGAAGAGTAGGGACCTGATGCTCCAGTGCCTGGCACTTTTTGTAGGTCATTTACACCTGTACAAAGTTAGTGGGAATTAAGCTAGAGGTTTCTTTTAAACTAAAACAATGTTAATGAAGACATATTGGCCTAGCGGCTTATTAATAAAAATAAATATTATATGCCCACAAACACAAAGTGAAACCGTTTTATACTTCTCATGAGAAAAATAATGGCCTCTTTAAGAGAGAAAAGCAATATAAATGAGCTTGTTGGAACAACTTGTACTCTCCCTTTCAAGCAACTTATGGAAAACCTTGAAAAACATTCTCTTCTATCTATCTCTTCTTTCTCCTGTTTCATTATGAACCTCTTCCTTTGACGGGTGTTTTGCCTGAGCAGGAGTTCAGGGCAGTCCCTACTCGAAACATGGGAGTGAAAACAGAATTTTGTTTCTCAAAAATTCCTTAGCTGCTGATCATTCCTCATTTTAGGTTTTCTTAAAGACATCTATGGTATCTTCTGCGACATCACATCTGGTTGCTTTGACAAAGATTATGGTGTCACAAAAAACAACATTTAGAGGAAAACGCAGTGCAGCTGTGTGAGGGAGCAACTTTGCTGGAGTTGGGTTTGCTCAATAGGTATGAATTTGGCCCTGTAAGTTCAAGTGGGGAAAAAGCAGCAGGAACCAACAAGATCATAATCAACACAGATCTTGTTTATAAGTAAGTGCCTGAATGATAAAGTCTAGGGAAGAAAGTGTGATATACAGGCAGAGATATTTTTAAAGAGGTTGTATTTTACAATGAGTTACAGTAGTTTCTGGAGGGAGGGACAGGTGGCACATGAATCCATGTAGCTACCAATACCACTGGCTACATCAAGCACCACCACCTCATTTGCTCTACTGCAGTTGGAATCGCAACAGAATACAGCTTCGTGTCACAAAACAGGTGCCTTGTGAGCCCCACTCCACAGAACTGTACCAATTACACTGCTTATAGGTCCCTACTGAACTGGTTATATACCTTATTGACTACATTACTAAAAATACAGAAGACAACACAAGGCTATGCAAGCTTGTCCTGTCCTGTACTCTGGCAATCACAAGACGTCTGTGTGGCATATGCCTAATTGATCCTAATAGGTGATCTCTGTTTAATGCTCCTGAAGTAAAAAAGCCAAATATCCCTGCCAATACTTTGTGAAAGTAGGAGGGGGGTGGGATTTCTTTCTTATTAAGAATCAGGCAGGCAGTTCAGCCCTCTGCATGGGAACTAGAATCACCACAGTTATTCTATCTAAGTCTCTAAATTCATTTATACCCTGAGATAAAAATGAATATAAAAATAATTGCCCATTTTTCTAATGAAATGCCTTACTGCCTATCATGAGAGACTAGAACTATAAAGGAGAACCCAGTCCATTCCCTTGCATAAATACCAAAAATACATTTTTATGATCTTTCATAAAAGACATGCTTGAGTACGTAAATGAGGCAGACTCTTCGTCACCTGATTTGTGTGTGCCAACAGCATTTTTACTGCACAAATTTAGAGGCCAGGCTGAGGGCACTCTGAAATTTGCCCTAAGAATCTGAGACACTAAGATTTCAGAAATTCAAAGGTCAGATGAAGAGATGATCAACCTTTAGCTCCTAACTACTGTGCCTTTAAAAGGAATAAACACTGATTTAAAGATGATGCTCCCCTGTCAACTGTGATATTCCTGGATTTTGTAATCTCTATTTTCATTCTAGTCTATTCACCATTCTGTGAATGTGCGTGTAGCGAGGCGGTGGGCTACCCCAAAGCCCCGCTGAGGGCCGAACCTCCCCTACTACCAACGTGGGCAGAGCCCGCCCCTCCGAGGTCACGGCCCTGATCCGGAAGTATAAAAGCCCACCTGCAAAGCTCAGTGGAGCCCAGGCCAGCGGAGAGAGCAGACGTCCCTGGCCGCGCTCCTGCTTGGGAAACAGCCGCAGGCCGCGAGCAGCCTGCTGACTCACCGGGCCGGTCGAGCCTACCTCTCGCCAGGTACCCTGAGGAGGACTGGCCAAGCCTGCCCCGTGCCAGCTACCCCGAGGAGGACTGGCCAAGCCTGCCCCGTGCCAGCTACCCCGAGGAGGAGCCAAGCCTGCCCCGTGCCAGCTACCCCAAGGAGGACTAGCCAAGCCTGCCCGTGCCAGCTACCCCGAGGAGGAGCCGAGCTTGCCCTTTGCTACCTACCCAGAGGAGCCAGTGCTGGTGGAGAGCACCGACGACACTAAGACGGCCCAGGTACCATACGAGGGGGAGTGTGGAAGTAGCCCGGGGGCAGCCGACCCCAGTCTGGCTGCTGCACTGCCGGAGCCGATGTCAGTGTGTTGCGGCCAGGATCCCCACTGACAGCAGCGAACGTCCGTCGCTGCTAGGGCCCCAGGCTGGGACACAGTGGAGTGGGAGGGCCTGCGTCCTCCCTACCACCCATTCCTTGGGTGGTAGACTCCCCGTTTTTCCCCTGGCCTAGAGAGGCTGGGTGCCTGCCTGACTATTGATTATTGCCCCGCCCTGACCTAGGGCCTGGGCTGCTACAAACTCTGACCCAGCCCCTGCTTAAGGGCCTGGGTATTTGCCTGACTGTGTGATTACTGCCCCACCCTGATTGAGGGCTTGGGGCTCTTTTCTGACTGTAGCGAGGTGGTGGGCTCCCCCCGCTGAGGGCCGAATCGCGGCCCAAAACTACTACAGTGCATAACTCCCTATCAAGACTACTTTGAAGCAGAGCAGATGGGCAAACCTATTCTGTTCTTCCAAAGTGGAAAAATGGATCTTACAGTACCTCCTGCATGAAGTTCTGCGTCCTCTGAACCACAAAATCAATATGGTAGAATTTGAAGCGGCTCTTGAGGTCCTGGAGTTGTTCCTGGAGGAGATTGACTTTCAGATAGCAAGGTTCCATTTTCACAGAGTTGAATGGCAGGTTCATCAGCTGCTTCAAATTCTGTATTCCAGTGGGAAAAAAATATTTTACAAAGAAAGCAAACTGAGATGGATTCTTAATATAGAAATTTAGTGATGGTCACACAACTGATTATGGCAAATCATTATTCAATCTATTGCACTCTGTGTGTCTGAGTCAGATGACTATTTAACTGAGCAAAACAGGAATTTATACCTGTTTGGCTCTGTGGAGCCAATATAGCTATTGTCAGTTAAGATCTATATAGAGAATTTTTATAACATGTGAGAGTGTAAAAAAGGACCAAGACTTCTTTTCTTACTTCCTTCAGCTTTGTGGCATCATTTGTCTTCTGGAAGTCCTGGCTGATCTCATTAACTTCTTTTTCAAAGAGCAAACGGACTTCACTGAATCCAGAGCTCACTGGGCCCATGAGCTCTTCCAATATGGAAGGCAAAAATGGCTGGATATTCTCCATGCAGCACTTCTCAGCAGGCTCGGAGACTGTTGCTGAGGTATTAAAGAATCAGACAGACGTGTTTTAGGCCACCAGGTGTTAGACTGAAGAATCTAAATGAAAGGGCTACAGACTGTAGAATGAGTTTTATCAGAATACTTTTCACAGAGCCATTTATGACACGTCTCCTCCTCAAATATGACTTGGGTAAGGAAGGGAAGAGTTTGTGGAGTTTAAATGACAATTTAAAGATATTTTTTACTAGTCATTCCTGCCAAATTATAGTGGATTGGATACATTGTGAGCGAAGAAGAAGAAATATAGGCAGGCATTGGCAAGCACTGGGATGTTTGTAAATAGCATGGTCATTGTGACCTAAGTACACTGTACTACATGTTAATTAAACAGGGAACTTTACACATCAAGGAAAACAATCTACACTCCTTTGCACAAAAGAGTTCCCTAAAGAGAAATGCTCCAAGCTTTTTGAAAATAATTGCCTAAATCTTCATCTATTTCTTGTCATCTATGGTTTCTAGAAAATAAGCTAATGTTTTGTCTACTTTTTATGTTAATTTACATATTCATTACAAAACTATAATCGCTCACATCATACGAGTTTTAAATTACTCAATAAGCCATTTGTTTTAAATATGTTTCAGCACTATAGACATTTATCGCTTAATCAAAACTTCCACTGTGGAGCGTGTAGGCCATATTCTGCTTTTGGTTGTGCTTGTGTAACCTATATCTTCATCATATAATGTTGTACAGGTGAAACTGAAAGCAGAATTAGCCATTCTAATCAAAATTTTCAAAAGTGGCTGTGATTTGGGTTGCCTCCACTTCCAGGAATCCAGTTTGAAATACCTGGCCTCTGATATTGAGAAGGGCTAAGCATTCACAATTCCCACTGAAGACTGTGGAAGCTACAGGTGCTCAGCACTTTCTGTAAATCAGAGTCTCAAGTCGGGCACCCAAACCAGTGGGCACTTGATAATTCAAGCACGTGAGGGCAATAGGTAATTCTGAAGAACAGCTCCAGAATAGTGAGACATGGGGAGAGGAGGTTGTTTTTTTTATCCCCACTAACCTTTAATTTTTCCAGCTAAATAGTTCTTTGAGTTCAAAATCTGATCCATGTCTGAACGAATGGTTCCTTCTAGATTCTTTGTAAGATCTTTACATTCTTCCTTCAAGGTGTTTAATCCTTCTGAAACCTGCTCCTGGACCAGATTGTATGTTTCTTCTACAATCTAAAAACAAAAAATAGAAGTATGCATGGACTAGCGCATTGGACAATTGCTATGCAAGACAAGAGTTGTGCAAAGGACAGTACTTACCGCAAACCAAACCCTCTTCTTATCATTCCTCTTTCCTTTCATTTTAGGCAGGAGCATGGTCTGAAGGTTAGGCAGGAGCTCCTCCATCACAAGGTTGCTCAAGATCTACAAGGTTAAAAAAAAACAGAATGACATTTTCAGTCCTCACCCTTCTGCTGAACACTACACTTGTGCTACATTTTCAAATGTGGGTAGCCTCAAATATTACATAACTGTTTTGCTATTCTAGGTAGCCAAGACATCTTCTCAAAATATAGTTTTCACAATGTTAAGATTAATTGATTGCATTCAAATTGAAAGACCATTTTTTGGCACTTCAGTTACACTTGGGGGAGGAGGGCAGGGCAGGGGAAGAGGAGAGAAACAGGACCTTTATGCTTTCCTCTGACGCATTTGCTATCGACCGTAGTAAGAGACAAGAAATGTGAATATGTGGGCCATGGATCTATTAAAACACTACAGATCACGATTTTCTTTCCTAAAACTTACTACATGGTTTTAAAGATAAAAGGCTGGATCCTCTGCTGGGGAAAGTCACTGGAGCTACTGTGATTTACATCAGCTGAAGACCTGGACTAAAATATTTACAAGATGAAAGTGGTGCATTTTGATAAAGGTTCAGAGGGAAGCCTTGGATCTCATGCTGCCATTGCCCCAAGCTGTCTGCATTCTCGGCCACTGCTAGCTGTCCTGCAGGGGTCACCACGGTGGAGAGCCTATTCTACAGAATTACTGGCTGAAGGGTGCACCTAAGGCTGGATAGCCCTACTAAAAAGTGTTTCTAAGGGATGCTGGGCCCAACAAAAGAAGATATAAATATACCAATGTGGGGAATCCAAGGACTGTTTTTGGTGAGCATTATCTCAGCAAGTCAAAATGGAGGAAGAACTGGTATGTGAGCAGGATGTAAATGGAAACAGAGTTCACAAACTCAGTCTAATCTTGGAATGAGTTAATGCTACCCCAGTGCTTACACCATCAATACTGATTTATTTTTCCAGTGACTCACAGCATAGCCCATAAAAAAATAGTAACTCCAGGCTGAGCCTTGAGAGAATAGCAGTCGCTCCAAAATTGGATTTTATGGAGGAAGAACTCACACATTTAAGGTCATGATGATAATTAATACCATTATGAGCTAGGTGAAACCTTGCTATGGGATAGGTTATAATCCCATTGAGGTTGATAGGTGCGAACTCAATCTTCAATCAACATAACTTTAAACATAAGCCCTTCCTAAGAGAAAAAGGTGTGTGTGACCCTGCCTGGGAGCTTTTGGGCTGAGTATTGCTTTGGCTAGGTGTGTGTGGGAGTGTGAGAGACCACAGAGATACTGAGGTCACAGACAAGAACAGAGAAAGAGGGAGAAGCAAAGAGGCAAGGTAAGCCAAGCAGAAGCCTGTGAGCACAGTGTGACCCTGGAAAAAGCTAGAGAGAGGTTTTGGGTCTGGTATTAGATAAAGAGGCTTCAGGGCAGTAAGCTAAGAAACTGTTCCTTTTGTTCTTGGTTCCTCCTGCGTTCAGAAAGACAGGACTTTGTACATTCTTTGTAAATAAACAAATCTGCACCAAAGAAATACCTATCACAAATTTCTACTTCCAGCTGAAACATCCCAGGGCCCCAAACCTTGACTAATGGCTCAGGTCAAAAAGAGGCAACAATATGATGGAATAGCAGTACTGCAAATTTCCATGTTGTGCTTTAACTTAGAACCAGAAATTCAAAGATTTCCCTTTCCAGCCCCCACAACTACAATGTTCTTCTAAGGATTTTAACTTTTAAGTTATTGATCTGTTCTTCTCATTCTTAACTCTATCTTCATAAAGTCTTTGTCTGGGAATTTTGTTATTTACCAAACATGTGCTAGATGGTTTACAGATACATATGAAAACATGTTGTTTGCTGCCACAAGTATCTTACAATTTAAATATCAAAGTCAGATTCAACTATGCTGAACCAAGTACATATCAGGAAATAACTGATCTAAGAAAAGGTCCTGCAAGGTCATCCAGAAAGGTTTCATTAATGCACACAAAAGCTGGGATGTCATGATCAAATAATAGGCAGTAACAATCTTCATAGTGACCAAATACCTTCAAATTCGCATTGTTCAGTGTATGTAAAAGTTACCTTTTTAAGAAACGTTAGATTGGATTCATATTCCTTTAATGAAAGGTATACTTTAGGGGCCCCAACAAAAAGAATGGTTACTCACCTTCTCGTAACAGTTGTTCTTCGAGATGTGTTGCTCATATCCATTCCAGTTAGGTGTCTGTGCGCCGCATGCACAGTTGTCGGAAAGTTTTTCCCCTAGCAGCACCCATCGGGTCGGCTGTGGCGCCCCCGGAGTGGCACCTCCATAGTGCACTATATATGACCCTGCCGACACGGCACCTCCTCAGTTCCTTCTTGACGGTTACTCCAACAGAGGGGAAGGCGGGTTTGGAATGGATATGAGCAACAGGTCTCAAAGAACAATAGTTATGAGAAGGTGAATAACCGTTCTCTCTTCAAGTGCTCATATCGATTCCAATTAGATGACTCCCAAGCCTTACCTAGGTGGTGGGGTTGGAGTTATGGAATCGCTCATTGGAGCACTGCTCTGCCAAAAGCTGCATCATCTTTAGCATGCTGGAGGATGGGATAATGAGAGGTGAACATATGCACCCAGGGCACTTCCACTAGATGACCCTAGGCGGTCGCCTAGGGCGGCAGGATTTGGGGGGCAGCATTTTGCCGTCCCCAGCGGCAATTCGGCGGTGGGGGTCCTTCCGCTCTGTGTCTTCAGGGCGCTTCGGCGGCGGGTCCTTCACTTGCTCTGGGACCCGCCACCGAAGCGCCCTGAAGATGTGGAGCAGAAGGACCCCCGCCACCGAATGCTCTGAGGAGGAGCGCTGCCGCCTAGGGCGGCAAAAACCCTGGTGCCGCTCCTGTATGCACCAAGGACCAAGTCGCTGCCCTGCAGATTTCTTGGATTGGGACCTGGGCCAGGAATGCCGTCGATGAAGCCTGTACCCTTGTGGAGTGTGCCGTAAATGTCAGGGCTGGGATTTTGGCCAACTCGTAGCATGTGCGGATGCAGGACATGATCCAGGAAGATATTTTTTGTGATGATACCGGGAGTCCTTTCATTCGGTCAGCCACCACTATGAATAGCTGGTTCAACTTTCTGAACGGCTTAGTGCATTCGATGTAGAAGGTCAGCGCCCGCCTAACAACCAGAGAGTGCAGTCTCTGCTTGCGGTTACTGGCATGAGGCTTAGGATAGAAAATGGGTAGGTATATGTCTTGTCTCGTATGAAAATTGACACAACCTTAGGAAGAAAGGCTGATTGAGGCCTAAGTTACACCTCATCCTTGTGGAAAACTGTGTAAGGTGGGTCAGAGGTGAGGACCTTTAACTCAGACACCCACCTTGCTGAGGTAATGGCGACCAGAAAAGCTACCTTGTACGATAGATAGAGAAGGGAGCAAGTCACTAGCGGTTCAAATGGGGGTCCCATTAGTTTGGAGAGGATCAAGTTAAAGTTCCATGCAGGGACTAGCTGTCTAATATGGGGATGGAGGTGTTCCAGGCCCTTGAGAAAATGTCACACCATGGGGTTGGCAAATACAGAGCGTCCAGATACTCCTGGGTGGAAAGCCGAGATAGCAGTGAGGTGAACCTTGATGGATGGCGCTGCCAGGTCTTGTTGTTTTAGGTGTAGGAGGTACTCTAGGATGAGTGGTATAGGCACCTGGAGTGGAAGTGTGTGACGCTGGGCACACCAGCAAACGAACCTTTTCCACTTAGATAGATAAGTGGCCCTGGTGGATGGTTTCCTGCTGCCAAGTAGGACCTCCCATACAGGTTCCGAGCACAGAAGTTCCATGAGATTTAACCATGAAGCTTCCAAGCTGTGAGATGGAGGGACTTGAGGTTTGGGTGGAGCAGGTGACCGTGGTCCTGAGTGATCAGGTTGGGGTGGAGTGGCAATGCAATCAGGGTGTCCACTGACAATTCCAGGAGTGTGGTGTACCAGTGTTGTCGAGGCCACACCGGGGCCACCAGGATTACCTCTGCTCTGTCCCTGCAGACCTCGTGTACAAGAGGGAATGAGGGAAAGGTGTACAACAGGCAGTCTCCCCAGGGTAGCAGAAACATGTCTGTGACCGAGCTCGGGCTGTGATTCTGGAAGGAGCAGAACATTGGACATGTCCTGTTGCTGCGGGGTGCAAACAGATTGACCTGGGGAAACCCCCACCTTTGGAAGATAGAGTGTATGATGTCTGGACGGACGGACCACTCATGATTGCAGAACAATCTGCTGAGGTGGTCTGCCAGGTCGTTCTGAGCCCCTGGGAGATAGGATGCTTCCAGGTGAATGGAGTGGGCTATGCAGAACTCCCAGAACCTGAGGGCTTCTTGACACAGGGGGAGGAATGGGCTCCACCTTGCTTGTTGATGTAAAAAAAGGCAGTGGTGTTGTCTGTCCTCATTGCCACGCACTGGCCTTGCAACCTGGTCCAAAAAGTTTGGCATGCTGGGCGTACCACCCTGAGCTCCTTGATGTTGATATGAAGGGAGAGCTCGTCCTGAGACCATAGTCCTGCGTTTGTTGATCTCCCAACCCAGAGCTGATGTGTCCATTACCAGGGACAAGGCGGGCTGGGGGCTGTTGAAGGGGACTCCCTTGCACACCATCAGAGGGTCAAGAGACCATTGGAGGAACTCGAGTACGTGCTCTGATACCGTTACTACTAAGACCAGGTTGCTGCGTCCTGGGCGATAGGCCAACGCAAGCCACACCTGTAGGGGTCTGAGCCTCAGCCTGGCATGACAGACCACATAAGTGCAGGCTGCCATGTGGCCAAGGAGATATAGGTAAACCCTTGCAGTAGTGGTCAGGAATCGCCTGAGGTCTTGAATGATGTTCAACATGGCTTGGAATCGTGTCTCTGACAAAAACGCTCTTGCCTGCACCGAGTCCAGCACTGCTCCAATGAACTCTATTCTCTGGGTCGGAGACAAGGTTGACTTGTTCACATTGAGGAGGAGGCCCAGTCTCTGAGAGCGGATCTGACGAACCGGACCTGAGATTCCACCTGCTCCCTGGTGCACCCCCTGAGCAGCCAGTCGTCAAGGTCGGGCTGTACCTGCACCTGTCTCTTGCGAAGGAAGGCTGCTACGACTGACATGTACTTGGTGAAAACTCAGGGGGCTGTCAACAGACCAAATGGGAGGACCATGAACTGACAGTGTTTGTGGGTCGACCACAAACCTTAGAAATCGCCTGTGTGTGGGGCAAATGGCTATGTGAAAGTACAAGTCTTTCATGTCGAGGGCGGCGTACCAGTCTCCTGGATCCAGGGAAGGGATAATCGTGCTCAGGGAGACCATACAGAACTTCAACTTCACCATGAATTTGTTGAGTCCTCACAGGTCTAGAATGGGTCGGAGACCCCCCCTTTGCTTTGGGGATTAGGAAATAACAGGAATAGAATCCCTTGCCCCTTAGCTCCTGAGGAACCTCCTCCACCGCTCCTATGGTGAGGAGTGACTGCACCTCCTGATAAGGAGCTGCTTGTGAGAAGGGTCCCTGAAGAGGGATAGGGAAGGGGGGTGGGAGAGAGGGAAAGAGCAGAATTGGAGAGAATAGCCTACTCCTCCCATGTGAAAAACCCAGCATGGTCCGATGTTATTTGGGACCAAGCACGATAGAAGTGGGATAGACGGTTCAGAAAACATGGGGAAGGATCTGGTGTTGAGACAGGTGCTCAGTCCTGGTGCGCACCTTCAAAATGACTGCTTTGAACCTGACGAACGTTTAGTCGGACCCTGGCCCAGCCCAAACAGAAGATGGGAGGGCTTGCGCCAGCCATTTCTGCCCCTGCGTCTGTAGGGATCCTGCCTTGGCCAAGGAGGATATGACCACAGTTGCTGCGGTTGGGGCTTAAAGAGCTTTTTTTGGGTTGCCAGGGTGTGCATACCCAAAGATTTCATTGTAGCCCTGGAATCCTTTAGGCTATGCAGCCTGGAGTCCATCTGTTCAGCAAACAGACCCATCGAAAGGCAGGTCCTGCATAGTTTGTTGAACATCAGGCGGAAGCTCCGAGGCCTGCAGCCATGAGCTACACCTCATGGCGATTCCTGAGGACAAGGTGTGTACTGCCAAGTCCGCAGCATCCAGTGGGGTCCGTGCCACTGCCTTGCCCTTCTTGATAATAGCCCCAAACTCCTCTTTGGAATCTGCTGGTATCAATTCCTTAAACTTCAGCATTGCGTTCCAGGAGTTGAAGTTCTATCTCCTCAGGATTGCCTGCTGATTGGCAATCCTGAGTTGTAAGCCCCCTGTGCAGTATACTTTGTGTCCGAATAAATCCAGGCGCTTGGCAACCTTGGACTTAGGTGCTGGGGCTTGCTGTCCCTGCCTCTCCTTCTCATTCACTACAGCCACCACTAAGGAACAGGGCTGTGGGTGTATGAAGAGATATTCAGACCCTTTAGTGGGGATGAAATATTTCCCTTCCACCGCCTTGGCGGCATGGAGTCTGGAGTCTGGAGTCTGATAAATGGTCTTTGCATTGGCCTGTATAGTTCTGAAGAGTGATAGAGCCACCCTAGATGGTCCCTTCAGTGCCAGGATATCCACCATAGGGTCCACAGACTCTACCACCTCCTCGGCCTGCAGGTTCATATTTCGTGCCACCCTGCGTAGGAGTTCCTGGTGGGCCCGGCTAGCTATAGGGGGAGGCCTGGAGGTGGAGGTGCCCACCACAGCCTCGTCCGGGGAGGAAGATGAGGAGGCCAGAGGGGGAACTGGCTCCTCCTGACCTTACTGGTCTTCTGGTACCTCTTGTCCTGTCTCTAATCCAGGGTCAGCCACCCCAAAGTCAGGCTCAGGAACAGGGGTGGATTCCAGAGGAGGTGGTAGGACTGGTAACTTCTCCACATCGCTCAGGGTGGGACGACTGGCCGCCGCCTTGGACACCATCGAATGGGAACCCCTGGACTGGGTGACCTGGGCCTGGTGGTATGCCCAAGGGGTCCAAAATGCCCACTGCATTGGCCCCTGCCACTGTGCCAGCCAGGGTGCCACACCTATGTCTGGTCTGCCCAGGGCCAACTTGCATGGGGCCTGCTCCAAATATTTAGACCCCGTCTCTGAGCCCAAAGATGGGGGACCTAGAGTGCGAGGGCCAGGGTGGTGCCGAGTGCTGTTGGGCTGGGGAGCGGTGCCGCGAGGCTGGGGAACAGCACCACAAGTGGGGTGTGTGCGATGACACGGAATGGTGCTGAGACGGACTGTGCCGGGACCTGTTGCACGACAGCGATCATCGCCGCAAACAGGAGCGCTGGCGGGACTGGACCGGTGCCGTGAGTGCAATCAGTGCTGTGATTGTGACCGGTGCCACGAGTCTGATTGGCGCCGGGACTCCGAGCGGTATCGCGCCGACAGGCAGAGCATTGCAGGTTTTCCGCGGGACGGTGCTGCACGCTGTGGCATCAGAGGCTTGGCACGAAGGGCCGGGGACCATGGTGCCATCATGTCTGTGAGGTCTCTCACAGCCTCAAATGTGTCTGGGGTGGAAGACAGTTGTACCTCCTCCACCACCTGACATGGTGAGTCCAATTGCACCGGACTCAACAGTCCCCCTTGCAGAACCGAAGTTGACAGTGCCTGCTCTGAAGTTTTTGGCACTGGGTGCTCCTCCCTGGGATGTGCCCCATTGGCTGGTTCTGAGGAGGTGGGTCCTGAAGTCGGGGAACCATCTCTCCCTTGTTTCCGGTGCCGCTTCTAACCCGGGGTATGGGACTGGTGCAGAGTCGTCTCCGACTGTTTCCACACCGGAGAGCGGCGGTGCTGCACGTCTCGTCCACAGTCCTTCCACAGTGCTGTCTCCGTGACCGATGCCAGGGCACTATGCACGGTGCTGGGTCCTGCCACGCCGTTGCCGGTTGTGGTCGAAGTACCACCTCCATAAGGAGCTGCTTCAGTCTAAAATCCCGCTCCTTTTTCGTTCTTGGGTGAAACCCTTTGCAAATCCTGCACTTATCTGCCTGATGCGTTTCCCCCAGACACTTTAAGCAAATGTTGTGGGGGACGCCTGTTGGCATAGGCTTGTTGCAGGATTTGCAGGGTTTGAACCCCTGGGACTTAGGCATGCCCTGAGTGCCCAGGGAGAGTGCAGTTGGGTTGGAGGGGAACCCCCCACTCCCAACAGCGAACTATTAATACAACACTAACTAATAACTAACTAAAGTAACTAAGGAAGACAAACACTAAAGTAGATAGAAGCTAGGGAAACATGGAGAGCTTGCTGAGCAAGATGCCACAGTTCCAATGACCATTACTGGCGGTAAGAAGGAACTGAGGAGGTGCCGGGTCAGCGGGGTCATATATAGAGCACTATGGAGGCACCACTCCAGGGGGCTCCACAGCTGACCTGACGGGTGCTGCTAGGGGAAAAACTTTCCAACAACTGTGCATGCAGCGTGCGCACACTTAATTGGAATCGATATGAGCAATCACTCAAAGACAACTCATTGATTTAACTTTTATAAAAACAGTGAGCTTAATTCACCACTGTATGACTCCACTTTACATTGATGTATCATTGAAGTTACACTAGTGTAAAACCAGACTAGCACACTGGTGAATCAGGTCTAATATGTAGACCCACATCATCTCAAACTTATACTGCCACAGTCCTCAACCCAGTACCCCACAAAGTATTCCTTTACCTTTTGTATTTGTCATGCTTTAATGTTTTGTCAACAATCCCATGTATCGTTATAAAATGATGTAAGCAACAAAACAAAAACGTAACCAGGGAATTTTAAGGGTGCACAAGAGTATTTCATATGTCAGTGGGAGATGTTGAGTATTTGTCTTACTGTATATTATAGGCTTGGTAGAATTGATCTTTTTTTAAAAAAAAATTCAACAGATACTGATGTTTATTTTTAAGCATCTGTATAGACTTTTATTGATTTAAATTTTCACAGCTGTATAAAATTATGGGTCTGTTTAAGCATTTTTAATTTTTAATCTACTTAAATTTTCACAGTTGCAGCTAATTATGGGAGGAGGGTCAGACAATTATTTAATGACAGAAAATGCTGTGATTAAAAAGTTAAAGTTTTATAACTTTTAAAACACAAATTGTCAACATCATGTCAAAACACAGTAAATATCCTTAATTCAAACTCTAGTAAGCTCTCAAACAGCATTTTTCTTACTTTGCCTATCTGTAAATTTTGATGATCATCGATGGCAGTATTTTTTTGTCAGTTTGTGCACATACAGAGAAATCAATATTTATAAATTGTGGCAAGGCTCCCCTTCTGCCTCGCCAGACTTAGCACTCCCTCCTCTGGCAGGGACAGGGCCTGGGGTAAATCAGCCCCCAATTCTGGAACATGTCTGTCTTCCCTCTTCGGGGTTTGTTTCTCAGAGCCTTCCCGGTAGGTCTCAGGACAGACCTGAGGAGTACTCCTCTGCCAAACAAAGGGAAAAAGTCTATAACACACCAAAACAAAAGGGGAATACCTTTCCCTGACCCTCTCACTGGGGCAGGTGCTGTCCTGTCGCTGGCCCCAGGTTATCAGTCCTTCCCCTAAACAGGCACTGGATTTTGGGTGTGTAGCAGAGCAGTCACCCCGCTCTGACCCTGAAGAGGTTAAAACAGCCTTGGGAAAGGGCTGCCCCGGGGGATCCAATCATGGGCAGATTTGAGGCAGCCAATCAGGGCCCGGATGGGCCAGTATAAGAAGGACTCTGGGGTAAAAGGTAGAGTCTCTCTTTGGAGAGAGAAGGGTCTAGCTGCCTGAAGGAGCAAGGGTACCTGAGGCTGAGCAGTGCAGGGGAAGGGTAAAAGAGCTGGGGAGCTCCAGCCTGGCAACTCCCCAGGCTGATGCCTTGGTTAAGGCCTACAAAGTTACTGGGGCTGCAGAGGGGCAGCCCCGGGAAAGGCAAAGGCAGCAGGTCCTGTCCCTTTGCCAATGATGAGTGGCCATTATTGACTGCAGTCTGCCCCAGGGAAAGGGGGCTAGATGATGACTGGCAGTAGCCACTGAGGCAAGGTGGGGATAGGGGGTTGGGGTTTCTCTGGGAGGGGAGATGCAGAGTGTGGGGACTGCTGGGGGACAGAATCCCAGGGTAAAGGGGTACTGGGATCCAGGAGGGACATGGGGGGCACCAGCGCCAGGCCATACACTGGCCAGTAGGAGGCACTCTGTATGCTGGAGAGCTAATTCCCAAGATGACCAGCAGGAGGTGCCACAGTGGTGAGTGCTTGACCTTGCTACAGGATGCCCCCCCCTATGGGGAGGAGCACAGTCTTACACTGGAGAAATCTATCTCCCTGCTACCTCCAGCTTTGGAGCAGTTTCTCTCTCCCCCCGTTCTCACCAGGAGAGAGATTTTAACAGGTTTCAGGCAGCCTTTGGACTCAGGTGTCACTAACTGACCTGAAGTAACCCCTTCCCAGCTTATAGGAAAAAGGGCCTTTAGCATTTTAGGGCTAACATACCTGTTTTCCCAGACCCTCCTGCAGCTGTCTGGCCTGACTTTGTCACATAACATTTACTGATAAAAATCTATTTCTTCCAAGCCTATGTATATGTTTTGCAATACCTAAGCAGAACAGGAAAGTTAAGGACAGCTTCGATCAATACTGGCAATATTGTGTGTCATAACAAGTAATCAGGATGTCAACGAATGTATTAACTAGCATTCTGCAGTTTTTTGTTTTTTTAAATAGCAACAAACTTGTAGTCTGATTGTTCCAAACCATTCACTTAGCTTGGATATTTGCCTAAAACAATTATTATACTTTGTCAAAGCACTTACTTTGAGAACTCACTATACAGTACTCCTAGTATTCATTACTAAGGGTACATCTACACTACAGGGAGGAGTCGATTTAAGATACGCAAATTCAGCTACGTGAATAGCGTAGCTGAATTCGACCTATCGCAGCCGACTTACCCCGCTGTGAGGACGGCGGCAAAATCGACTTCTGCGGCTTTCTGTCGGCGGCGCTTACTCCCACCTCCGCTGGTGGAGTAAGAGCGCCGATTTGGGGATCGATTGTCGCGTCCCAACAGGACGCGATAAATCGATCCCCGAGAGGTCGATTTCTACCCGCCGATTCAGGTGGGCAGTGTAGACCTAGCCTAAGAAGATGATGATGTAACTATTCTGAAGTCCTCTGATGAAGGTTCTCTTGATGAAGATATATAGGTTATGAGTAGAAAAAGATAACAAAACTAACATTGTAACGGTTTCATGACTCAAAACAAACTTTTCAAACCTGTCAGAGAATACTATCCTCTTAACCCTTTGGTGGGCAGAATGGGGGTTCCTTGGTGCTAAGGGATTTCCTATTAGTTGATATCAGGGAACCTTGACTCCTGACACCAAAGCATGAGTAGATAATGGTTATACACAGAGCTTAAATTTGGGGTGTTGTCTGGAAAAGAGCTCCAGTAAATATTTTCAACCCCCCTGGAGTTTTTATAGGATGTTGGGGTGGGGGGGTGAGCATGGGGTCTCCAAGAAATACTCTAAGAATTTAAGCCCTACTTATATATTTTCATCCTGTTTCTACAACTTCCACGGCAGCCTATCAGAATTATTCTGGTTAGTGAGGACAAAACCCTGAATCACAAATTCCTCAATGGACCCCTACATTTCCCTATAAGTGGCATGATTTTCAAGGGTGATGAACACCCAGCAGCTAGCGTTAAAGCCAATGAGAGCTGTTGACCACTCAGCATTTCTAGGGGGGAAAAGTACCAGTAATCAGGGGGTAGATTCTCTTAGTTATACTGAAATATATCTGGAATAATGCCAGTAAACTCATTGGAGTTATGCAACTCACACCAGTGTTCTAAGCCATTTATTTTAGATGTCCAAGTATGGACTTAGGAACCTAAATTTAGCCATCCATTTTAAGTGCTATATGAGGCAGCGCATTGGCTTGTTCCACTGTGGTTATTGCTATGCAATGCTCTGTTTCACCATTTGTCACAGTAACTGCGGCATCTACTAGTTTATCCACCCAAGACTAAAAGTTCCTTCCTGAAGGAGAGGAAAAGCATACTAAAGAGATTCTCCAAGATTTCAGGTAGCTGGTGTTCCATTCTCTCCTTGGGGGTTGGAGCATTGCAGTGGGACAAGAAAAAGGTTTTCAAGCCCCAGAGGCTAAGGAGTCTTGCGGAAATCTGACACCAACCTTATGCATCCTGGAGGTGGGCCTGCTCCTCTGTGCTGTTCTCTAGGCTCCCCTCCCCACCAGTAGAATGGCAGTGGTGTTATTGCGTCCCTTTGCTAAACCTGAGCCCTAGGTTCCGATCCCACATCCAGTGCACATTTCGTAAAGGGGACGACAATGATGTCTTCCATGTGAATTTCTGCCCAGAGGGGAACACAATGTGTAAAGTGGCAGATCCTCACCTTCATCTCTTCCCTGGAACTTGCAATACCCAAGATGCACTAGGTTCTTGTGGCAGAGCTTCTGCAGGCTCCTGGGAAGCTCACCATGTTTCTAAACTGATGCTCCCTACTTTTGCTGTTTTCAGGGCTTGTTCCAACCCTTGCTCTTCTGTGCATACTTTGCCATGGAGAGGGGTGGCTGGCACCAAGTAGTAGACCTAAAATTTATTTTAGGCTTTTGATTCTTAGGCTAGCCATTTGTCACTATAATTTGGAAATACAGGTGCTCTCTCTACTCCCTGGATTTTACATTAAAGCATTTTTAATATAAAATTGCAGACAATGAGATACAAAGGCCTATAGAAAGTTTTGGAACCAGTCAAACCCTGCAGTCCATATTTACTGCCACTGTTGACAATGGCATCTTTTCCTGAGTAAAGGATATCAGGATTTGGCCCAGCAGTAGTTTTACTGAGCTAGGGCTATGGCAAGCCCAGTGGGAGCTGGCGCTATGCTCAGAACCAAAACAGAGGTTTAGGATGATAGGTGGAGAGCTGGGGAAGATGTGGAGGGTGAGAGTAGCTCATTAAGGCTGTAAACATAAGCTTGTTTTCCCGCAAATATCCTTTATTGCTCAACAGATTTAAGTTGCATAAATGAGTAAAATGTTTTTTCTTATCCTCATTTCAAAATTAAAATTTTAATTGTATATATTTCACAACAATTTTTTTATGATTACAGTATTACTAGGCTTGGCAGAGTTTGTTTTTTTAATTTTTTGACAATTATTTTTCAGCATTTTCTTATCTATTTAATTTTTCACAATTGTGGGAAACTATGGAGGTGGGATTTGGACAATAATTATTTAATGAGTACATGTTGAGATTCAAAAAGCTGAAGCTATATAACTGTTAGAGCACAAATTGTCAACATCACACATCAGAATAAACAAAGTAAATATCCTTAAATCAAACTCTAGGTTTTCAAGCAGTATGTTTCTTACCTTGCCTATCTGTAAATTTTGATTCTTATTGCTGGAAATATTTTTTCAGTGTACAGTGAAATTGACATTTACGATAAAAAACTAATACTTCCAAGCCTAAGTGTTACTATTGGCTACTGTGGTACTTCACTCTACTGTTGCACTGTTTTTTATATTCTATATCTAAGCCTCTTTTCAAACACCTCCTAATGGCCCAACTGGAGAAGTTGTTACCAGCTTGCAAAATGCTCCCTCTCATGGTAAATCACCCATTTTGAAAACACCCACCCTACGGTATGGAAAGAAACAGGTGCAATTCAAGTTTCACTGAGCAATAGCAACTGAAAACCTCCTAGTAGGCATCTCCCTGGGGAATTTTTAATTAGCCAGATAATTTTTCATTTCCTGCAATCTAGATAGCACATTTAAAAAATTTCAGCACCATAAAATATATTGTGTGACAGCATGAACCTCTGCAGTGGGATCTGGAGGCACTAGACAGAAAGCAATTGGAAACTAGTGCAGTTCTTAACGTAGTCAGCACCAACAGGGAAAAGAAGGTATTTTACCTGCAAAATCATTGCAATGGGAAGGGACAGAAACATTGTAGAGTCCAATCCTACAAACACTTGTTACAGGCCTTGTTACACTGGTGGCAGCATGTAGAGTTCACCTAGCTACATACAGCAGTGAAAAGCAGGCTGCGTCCACACTGCGATGTGTAGCTACACACAGCAGTGAAAGGCTCTGGCAGGAAGGAGGCAGCAGGGAAAGGCTCCAACAATTCCCTGAAGCAAGGAAAGGCTCTGCTGCTGAAGGGGAAAGGTTCCAGCAGCAAGATCCTACACTTCTAAAAATAGCAGTGCATATGTGAGATGCACAGCTTGGGCAAGTAAAGAGCTGAGTAGGGTGTATATACAGCTGTAGAGAGCAGTGTAGGGGTCTGACTTGATGTCTTTACTTGCCAAAGCAGTGCCTCACTATCTACACAGGTATTTACACCTGTGCTAGGGTGATGTACAGTGTACATCAGCCACTGTAAGTGTAGACATAGCCAATGAGTAGGTTGTTTACTACTTAATCCCACTGACTTCAGTGAAACTTCTCACAACAGTAAGCACTATGTTCCCCAGATCTTGCAAAGACTTACACAGGTGCTTAACTATATGCACAGCAAGTTGTCCTGTGGGATTGCTCACAGTGCATGAAGTTAAAACACCAGCATAAGTCTTTGCAGGATTGGGCTCATTGACTAGCAATAGCAGGATTGGGCTCTCATTTTGTAACTACACTGCAAAGTATTTTCACTTGCAGTGGAAATTCACTGCATAGAACATTGAATAAATTCGGTGTACATGCTTTGTGTCTGTTTACAGATATAAATATAAGATTTTTTTTTTTACTCAAGGTTTCCTTCAAACAACTTTCATTTTCTCACTACCTCCTCCATCCTCAAAAGCCATCATGGACAAAGAAAGGGAGATTCTATTGTACCTGAATTTCATTGCCAGTTATCATTTCCCAAGACCCATAGTGGCCTTTCTCCTGACGGAAGAACTGGACAGCTTCTAAAAATGCCTGCGCGTCAAACGTGGTCTGCTTGAGAAAATCTAAAGAAAAAAGAAATAACAAAGTTAATTGACTGGTAAACGAGTGCTGAGTGTTTTTAAAGATCTTTTCTGATTCTATTTTATATACTTCTACTCAAGCTCTAATTTCTGAATGCTTTGGCACAATCTCCTTTCAGGCCTTGTCTAGACTAGAATTTAGAGGTGTGATGTTGGCTCTTGCATGTTAACACACTTAAAAAGTCTAGTCCTTAATTATTTAATTTGCCCATTTCTTCGTTATGACACATATAGAAAAAATGATCTTGACAAACTCCTAACTACTCTGCCTAGGATAAAAGGCATGTTAAAGTTAGCATGTGTTAGCTAGCATAATGAAGAGTGTAATGTTAGCACATATTAGCTCTTGTATGCTAACACACTTAAAAAGTCTAGTGTACACAAGCTATTCATGCGTATTAAGACTAACAACCATCTTAACATGTTTTGAGAGCAGTATGCCTTGTCTACACTAGACTTTTTAAGTGTGTTGGCACATATTAGCTCTTGCCTGCTTACATTACACTCTTCATTATACTAGCTAACACGTGCTAACTTTAACATACCTTTTATCCTAGGCAGAGTAGTTAGGAGTTTGTAAAGATAATTTTTTCTATATGTATCATAACGAAGAAAGGAGATCTCCTTTTTTCATGTTTTACCTGCAAAGACTATTTTTATAGGACTAGTCTATTATTCAAGATTATTTGCTGAACACTTTATACAGACGTATCCTGTCAGGTAACTATCCATTGCCACTATTGCTTAGACCTGCAGTTCATGGCCACACTAGCCTCCATCTGTTGCTACATGAGAAGGAGTCCTGGGGAGGTTCTAGTGCACAAAAGGGGGCTGTGGTATGGACAAGGTTGAGAACCACTGGTTTGGAGTATTTGCTCTTTGTAAACTGTAGATGATCAGTCACGGAGTGCAAGTTACATCACATGCTATTTTCTCTGCTCTCTGTCCAATCCCACAAACCACTTTCAAGATAGCTGCAATGGACTGTTCGGTCATGAATATGTAAGCAGAGTCAGGATAAGCTCTACCCTGACATCTGGTGGTGAATTATGGCAAGGGTGGAAAAGAACTTCAGAGGCTGATCTTGTTTGCACAGGCACACCCACCCACCTAGCCTGGGACAACAACAACTGAAAGTGGTTACTTTGGCTGGTGTGGGATCCCCAGTTTCTCTGTTATTGGGGCAGGAAGAATAAAGTGTTGTTACCCTGATTCTGTGAATCAAGGCCAGTGAAACTGTTGTATGACAGAGGGAGTCACCAGTAATTAAGTAGCACTTGCTAGACAAGGGGCATGGGTTACAAAACCCCGTGAATTGAGAGGTTGGGGACAGGTATGTGTAGCTGATGGTATGGGCCCCTTTTGAGGGCCTGGAACACCAATTGCACTACCCCCTCTCTCCACTGTTGAATAGCAGAGCTAAGTTTGCTTCCATTAGGAGTCTAGCTAGAAGTTGCTGAACTGAATTCACTTTGGGCCAATGGTGCACCAGCACTGGGGCTCCCCTACTACAAGCTGCAATTGCTAAAATTGCTGAGCTGAGATCACTGAGTGCTGTGTTAACCAGTGGGGGAGCCTGAAGATATATTGCTAAGCAGCTGGCAGAGCCGAGCAGTTTGTGGGACGGTTGGAGCGGCCCATGGAACCGCGAGCGGCGCAGAGCGGAGCTGAGCCATTTGCAGGGGCAGCTGGAGCAGTTCATGGGACGGCTGGTGGAGTGGAGCGGCTGGCAGAGCTGAGCAGTTTGCGGGGACGGCTGGAGGAGCGAAGTGGAGCAGCGTGGCGCAGCACAGCTGGTAGAGTGAAGCCATTCGTGGTAAAGGCTGCAGCAGAACTCCACGGAAAGGTGGAGCAGTCAGCCTCAGACCACGTAAGGTGCCCCTTAGCATCCCGTGTGCCCCCCCCCCATTTCCGCCCAGGCTGGGGGTGTGTGTGTAAAACTCTGCAGATAAACTTTTGAACTCTGGAGCGGCACTGACCAGGGACAGAAACTTTGGGGTTGTTGGACTTTGGGGTAATTGGACTTAAAACCCTAAGGGGAAAAGGACACTGCCAAACTTACTTGGAGGTGAGTTTTTTGCTCATGGTTTGTGTTATGAAACCTGTTTGTGGTGTTTCCCCAACATAATGCCGCATTGTTTCCCTCCTTTATTAAAAGGCTTTTGCTACACTCAGACTCCGTGCTTGCGAGAGGAAAAGTATTGCCTCTTAGAGGCACGCGGGGGGGGTGGTATGTAATTGTCCCAGGTCACTGGCTGGGGGCTTGAGCCGGTTTTGCATTGCGTTATTGAAACGGAACCCCTAGATACTGAACCCGGCTCTTGTTGCTGCCAACTCAGAGGGGCAGAGGGTTACAAATACATCAGTTACTTAGGCCCATTGGCTGTTCCCTTCACATGGGAGATACAAATAGTGCAGCTCTCTCACTGGAGTAGCAGCCATTTAGTGGATGTATTTTCTCCAGGACCTATGGGAAACATTACACCTTCTCTAGCCCTGGAGAAATCCCATAGTAAGTCCAACTGCTTGAGCTGTGTGCTTGGATAGGGGTCTGGGCCTAAGACAGCACTTTGCCAAGATTCTTTGAGAACCAGAAGAGCTGTGGCCTTCTCAATGGATAAGTACCACTTCTGTGAGGATTACCATCTTGAGGAGATTATGAAGCTGCATTACTTAGTTCCCGCTTTTCAAGACAGGATACTTTCAGCATAAATAGTTCTAATCCTAATGTGCACATAGGGGTGGGGGACAAGAGACGTGAATAAGAGGAAGGGGAAGAATGTTTATTCCACTGAAATTAGTTTTGCTCATGTTTTTTTTTTAAGACAATATTTATAAATGAGTTTTATGAGGAAGGCCAGGAAATGAATACATGAGTCTTGTCTGTATGCTGCTTTTCATCTGTGTAGGAAACTTCTATGGATTAGTGGGGGCTCTGCACATGCACCAATGGTAGACCACATAGCTCATACAAATGAGCTTGGAAAAAGAGAAATAGAGACAACCTAAGGATTTTTTAAAAATGAAACCAGAGTTAAGCTATGACACACAAAGGGTCCCCAAAATCAGTAGATTCTCAGCAAAGGTCCTTATAGACCCTGAAGTGTATCTCTGGGTTGAGGCCATTCCAGGAGAGAAAGCTCTTTTCCCCTGTTGGTGCATCTTAATCATGGGAATAACCTAACCAGTTTGGAGAAGACTGCCCAGAACTGGAATGGGATTATTTTTGAGTGTTGAAAACATTTGGTTAACATTTCCCATTACTTCTCCTCATTTTCATCCAAGGTTGGAGAATGAAAGTGCTGATCTGCTATGACGAGACTGTTCTCACGCTATTTCTAGCCCTGTTTTGCACACTGTTGTGAGGGGGCATGGCCTCCTTCCGAGACTGACAGGGAGGGACGGCCACGGATCACTACACAGACAATGAGGTTCAGACAGACAGCTAAGTTTTTGGATGCCAATCTAAACTAAACATGAACTCTGAATCATCTGGGGTTGGCAATCCCCTTATAGTAATATACAGTCATGTGTGCACTGTGCCTAGCACAACCGGACCATGAATCTTGCCATTACTGCATTATAAACAATAATACTTTGAGATCTTGTATCAAAGCCACTATGGAAGAGCAAAGACCTTTTCAACAGTAAAGGAGGAGAAGCCTCGTACCCTTAAGGCTGGGAGGTCTGCTGCCACCACTGCGAATAGGAAACGTAGGGTAGTGGTGGTCGGAGACTCTCTGCTGAGGGGGACGGAGGCGCCCATCTGTCGCCCTGACATTTCATCTCTGGAGGTATGCTGCCTGCCCGGAGCCCGTATCCAAGACGTTACGGAGGCATTGTCGAGGATTATCCAGCCCTCTGACTACTACCCCATGCTACTCATCCATGTGGGCACAAATGATACTGCGCGGTGTGACACTGAGCGGATCAAGAGTGACTACAGGGCTCTGGGAGTACGGGTGAAGGAGTTTGGAGTACAGGTGGTATTCTCTTCAATTCTTCCTGTCAAAGGTAGGGGCCCGGGCAGAGACAGATGCATCATGGAGGTGAATGCCTGGCTGCGAAGATGGTGTCGCCAGGAGGGCTTTGGCTTCCTAGACCACGGGATGCTATTCGAGGAAGGACTGCTAGGCAGAGATGGCGTTCACTTTTCGAGGAGGGGAAAGACCCTATTTGGACACAGACTGGCTAACCTAGTAAGGAGGGCTTTAAACTAGGTTCGACGGGGACAGGTGAGCAAAGCCCACAGGTAAGTGGGGAACATGGAGACCGGGGAGATGGGTCGGAAACGAGAGGGAGTGTGGGCTATATTGGCAGAGAGAAAGGAGGGTCAGGACAAAACTGGGAGGAAAGATCAAACCAGTATCTTAGATGCCTATATACAAATGCGAGAAGTATGGGGAATAAGCAGGAAGAACTGGAAGTGCTAACAAATAAATACAACTATGACATTGTTGGCATCACTGAAACTTGGTGGGATAATACACATGATTGGAATGTTGGTGTGGATGGGTACAGCTTGCTCAGGAAGGATAGACAGGGGAAAAAGGGAGGAGGTGTTGCCTTATATATTAAAAATGTACACACTTGGACTGAGGTAGAGATGGACATAGGAGACGTAAGTGTTGAGAGTCTCTGGGTTAGGCTAAAAGGGGTAAAAAACAAGGGAGATATCATGCTAGGAGTCTACTACAGGCCACCTAACCAGGTGGAAGAGGTGGATGAGGCTTTTTTTAAGCAACTAACAAAATCATCCAAAGCCCAAGATTTGGTGGTGATGGGGGACTTCAACTATCCGGAAATATGTTGAGAAAATAACACAGCGGGGCACAGACTATCCAACAAATTCTTGGACTGCATTGCAGACAACTTTTTATTTCAGAAGGTTGAAAAAGCTACTAGGGGGGAAGCTGTTCTAGACTTGATTTTAACAAATAGGGAGGAACTCGTTGAGAATTTGAAAGTAGAAGGCAGCCTGGGTGAAAGTGATCATGAAATCATAGAGTTTGCAATTCTAAGGAAGGGTAGAAGGGAGAACAGCAAAATAGAGACAATGGATTTCAGGAAGGCAGATTTTGGTAAGCTCAGAGAGCTAATAGGTAAGGTCCCATGGGAATCAAGACTGAGGGGAAAAACAACTGAGGAGAGTTGGCAGTTTTTCAAAGGGACACTATTAAGGGCCCAAAAGCAAGCTATTCCGCTGGTTAGGAAAGATAGAAAATGTGGCAGAAGACCACCTTGGCTTAACCACGAGATCTTGCATGATCTAAAAAATAAAAAGGAGTCATATAAAAAATGGAAACTAGGACAGATTACAAAGGCTGAATATAGGCAAACAACACAGGAATGCAGGGGCAAGATTAGAAAGGCAAAGGCACCAAATGAGCTCAAACTAGCTACGGGAATAAAGGGAAACAAGAAGACTTTTTATCAATATATTAGAAGCAAGAGGAAGACCAAAGACAGGGTAGGCCCACTGCTTAGTGAAGAGGGAGAAACAGTAACAGGAAACTTGGAAATGGCAGAGATGCTTAATGACTTCTTTGTTTCGGTCTTCACCGAGAAGTCTGAAGGAATGTCTAACATAGTGAATGCTAATGGGAAGGGGGTAGGTTTAGCAGATAAAATAAAAAAAGAACAAGTTAAAAATCACTTAGAAAAGTTAGATGCCTGCAAGTCACCAGGGCCTGATGAAATGCATCCTAGAATACTCAAGGAGCTAATAGAGGAGGTATCTGAGCCTCTAGCTATTATCTTTGGAAAATCATGGGAGACAGGAGAGATTCCAGAAGACTGGAAAAGGGCAAATTTAGTGCCCATCTATAAAAAGGGAAATAAAAACAACTCAGGAAACTACAGACCAGTTAGTTTAACTTCTGTGCCAGGGAAGATAATGGAGCAAGTAATTAAGGAAATCATCTGCAAACACTTGGAAGGTGGTAAGGTGATAGGGAACAGCCAGCATGGATTTGTGAAGAACAAATCATGTCAAACCAATCTGATAGCTTTCTTTGATAGGATAACGAGCCTTGTGGATAAGGGAGAAGCTGTGGATGTGGTATACCTAGACTTTAGTAAGGCATTTGATACAGTCTCGCATGATATTCTTATCGATAAACTAGGCAAATACAATTTAGATGGGGCTACTATAAGGTGGGTGCATAACTGGCTGGATAACCGTACTCAGAGAGTTGTTATTAATGATTCCCAATCCTGCTGGAAAGGCGTAATGAGTGGGGTACCGCAGGGGTCTGTTTTGGGACCGGCGCTGTTCGATATCTTCATCAACGACTTAGATATTGGCATAGAAAGTACGCTTATTAAGTTTGCGGATGATACCAAACTGGGAGGGATTGCAACTGCTTTGGAGGACAGGGTCATAATTCAAAATGATCTGGACAAATTGGAGAAATGGTCTGAGTTAAACAGGATGAGGTTTAACAAAGACAAATGCAAAGTGCTCCACTTAGGAAGGAAAAATCAGTTTCACACATACAGAATGGGAAGAGACTGTCTAGGAAGGAGTATGGCAGAAAGGGATCTAGGGGTTATAGTGGACCACAAACTAAATATGAGTCAACAGTGTGATGCGGTTGCAAAAAAAGCAAACATGATTCTGGGATGTATTAATAGGTGTGTTGTGAGCAAGACACGAGAAGTCATCCTTCCGCTCTACACTGCTCTGGAAAGGACTTAAAAGGAGTATTGTGTCCAGTTCTGGGCACCGCATTTTAAAAAAGATGTGAAGAAATTGGAAAGGGTCCAGAGAAGAGCAACAAGAATGATTAAAGGTCTTGAGAACATGACCTATGAAGGAAGGCTGAAAGAATTGGGTTTGTTTAGTTTGGAAAAGAGAAGACTGAGAGGGGACATGATAGCAGTTTTCAGGTATTTAAAAGGGTGTCATAAGGAGGAGGGAGAAAACTTGTTCACCTTAGCCTCTAAGGATAGAACAAGAAGCAATGGGTTTAAACTGCAGCAAGGGAGGTCTAGGTTGGACATTAGGAAAAAGTTCCTAACTGTCAGGGTGGTTAAACACTGGAATAAATTGCCTAGGGAGGTTGTGGAATCTCCATCACTGGAGATATTTAAGAGTAGGTTAGATAAATGTCTATCAGGGATGGTCTAGACAGTATTTGGTCCTGCCATGTGGGCAGGGGACTGGACTCGATGACCTCTCGAGGTCCCTTCCAGTCCTAGAATCTATGAATCTATGAATCTATAACTGTTAAGTTTACACTCAGCAAAGCTGAGGATAAGGTGTGGGGAAAGTGTTTAAGCCACCTTTCCACATCTGTGAACCTGAGTCATATACAGCCTGAAACAGTCCCTGGCATAATGAAGAACAGCCCTAAGCTACTCTAAATTACATCATCATCAGTAAATCTGGTGGGGCATGCTGCTCTGTGCCCACATCTGAAATGCCAGCTCTCTGTCCCCTACACCAAGATGGGGAGCAGAGAGTATAGAACCAGCTGTGCCAACATTGTACAACCTAATGGTTCCCCTGCAGCAGAGGGACTCCTTCGCTGTCCCTTAAGGGTAGCCCTTGCCATGTACCAGAACTGGGGCAGAGGATTGAGCACTAATGGCCCACTTCCACAGACTTTATTCATTCAAACCATTCACTGAAAGTAACAGGAGTTGCAGATGGGTAAGTTCTGCATGCTTTGGCTCTAATTAGTAAAGCCTCACAATACCACTGAGAGATAGTAGAGAAGTATTATCCCTATTTTACAATTAGGGCTGGTCTACACTGCGGGGGGGAGTCGATGTAAGATACGTCGACTTCAACTATGCTATTCCAGTAGCTGAAGTTGCGTATCTTATTTTGACTTACCTCGGGTCCTCACAGCGCGGGACTGAAGGCCGCAGCTCCCCCGTCGACTCCAATACCGCCGCTCGCCCTGGTGGAGTTCCGGACTCAATGGGAGCGCATTTGGGGATCGATATATCGCGTCTAGACGAGACACGATATATCGATCCCCGATAGATCAATTACTACCCACTGATTCGGCGGGTAGTCTGGCCGTACCCTTAGTCTGGGTAGTGCCTAGCACAACCGAGCCATGAAAGGTCAAGCAACATGGCCAAGGTCATACAGAGGGTTAGTATCAGAAATGGTAATAGACCCCAGGTTTCCCCAGACCTGTGCTAGCCTCTATATAATTCACTAATCACGACTGCAACTAACTACATGAACTTTAACACTGTCCCAGTCAGGATTCCTACCATTTCTCTGTTTCCACAACCTTGGCTTATAAAAATTGTTGTCACAGCTGACACACCAAGATATTAAAACTGTAGGGTAACAATACATTTCATACAATTAATTCTATTTTGTTGGCTGAAAAATTAAGCATGTGTCAGACCTACAAGCTTTTTTTAGTATAAAAATTAATCATTTTGACCACAAGGGGGCCAGACTGTGCTGCTTGTATTTTAGATGGATTTGGCTAGAAGAAGTAAGAACTGTAATTGTTGCAAGGCTGAGATTCTGACTCACATGTTTTCATTTTTAACAGCTGTGCTCATTTCCAACCAAAAGGGAAAAAGGGATGAGCCGAAGGGATGGTACTTGGATGGTGCAGATGTGACAACAGGCTAGTGGTGATGGGACTCTGCTCTCTAGATTTAGAGTTGTCATTTCCTAACTTAACAAGAGAATTTATACCCTCTATCCAGAGGTCTCCCTGACCCCAGTGAAAAAGAGGAAGGTAGGATGGTTGAGAGGGAAAATAACAATTCTATCAGGAAACATATATAAAGCAACAAGTACAATACTGTACCAATCATGCTGTCCTTTGTGTACTAGGCAGTAGAGGAGTAGAATGCAATTGCACCAGCCCTATGAAAAGCTGCATAGAGTACAGGGAAAGGCAGTGCTATTATGCACCTTTTGGGCTTGATTCTCCAGGGCCTTGCACTTCATGCAGTCATTTACACCTGTGCAGATTGTGTGTAACCTCTACCATTCTGATTCAGTGCAGTTTTACATTCACTTTGAATAGATGTGAGTGACTGCTCAAAGTGAAAGGCAGTGGGGAACCAGGACTTGTGTGTGCTGTACTGTGCAAAATTCAGTCAGAGTGAGGCACACAGGTCCCAGGTACTGTCAGAAAAGGGGGCATTGTCTGAGAACCTTTGAGATGCGGTCAAGCCCAGAAAGAGCTGCACTGTGTGACTCCCATGATTTAAGTAAGGGACCCATGCTCATGCACTTGTCTGTGGGCAAGTGTGCTAAGTCTAGATAGCTGCAAACATCATAGAATCGTAAGATTGGAAGGGACCAAGAGTAGTCATCTACTCCAGTCCCCTGCATCCATGGCAGGACTAATTACACTGGTCTACAATTTTTGAGAAGTCGTCTGCTTCAGCGATAAAATGTGCTATTTATTATGTATTTTGATGTGCTGACTTCAAATATGACAATTAAAACAACTGATTGGCTACTGTTTCTAAACATTTAAGTTTTTACATTTTATGTCTATGTATATTGTGTAGATAGTAGAGTTTTAATCATAAATTGTAAACCTAGGTCTTTTCATGTGTTTATGGTTGCTTTACATGATAATATTTCACCTGTCCTGTTTATGTAACACTTTAAAAATCAGCAAAAGGGTTATATAAATAAAATTTATTATGAAACAAAAGGCAAAAACTATTATGTACATAGTTTAGTCCTATTCAGTGTCTACTCGGCGCTTCTTGGCTCGTCTCTTGTACTCATTAAATGGAGCATCTCTTGTCACTGTCCAGCAATAGTCTGCGAGCATTGATGGGCTCCATTTGCCCTGATAGCGTTTCTCCATTGTTGCAATGTCCTGGTGAAATCGCTTGCCGTGCTCGTCACTAACTGCTCCGCAGTTCGGTGGAAAAAAATCTAGATGAGAGTTCAAAAAATGTATCTTTAGTGACATGTTGCAACCAAGGCTTTTGTATGCCTTGAGGAAGTTTTCCACCAACAACCTGTAGTTGTCTGCCTTGTTGTTTCCGAGAAAATTTATTGCCACTAACTGGAAGGCTTTCCGTGCCGTCTTTTCCTTGCCACGCAGTGCATGGTCAAATGCATCATCTCAAAGAAGTTCACGAATCTGAGGACCAACAAAGACACCTTCCTTTATCTTAGCTTCACTTAACATTGGAAATTTTCCACGGAGGTACTTGAAAGCTGCTTGTGTTTTGTCAATGGCTTTGACAAAGTTCTTCATCAGACCCAGCTTGATGTGTAAGGATGGTAACAAAATCTTCCTTGATTCAACAAGTGGTGGATGCTGAACACTGTTCCTCCCAGGCTCCAATGACTGTCGGAGTGGCCAATCTTTCTTGATGTAGTGCCACTGATGTTGGTCATAGTTTATGCACCTCAAAAGTTGTTTCATGTTGTCATAGGTTTCCTTCAGATGGACTGCATGACCAACTGGAATTGATGGCAAAACATTGCCATTATGCAGTAAAACAGCTTTAAGACTCGTCTTCGATGAATCAATGAACAGTCTCCACTCATCTGGATTGTGAACGATGTTGAGGGCTGCCATCACACCATCGATGTTGTTGCAGGCTACAAGATCACCTTCCATGAAGAAGAATGGGACAAGATCCTTTTGACGGTCACGAAACATGGAAACCCTAACATCACCTGCCAGGAGATTCCACTGCTGTAGTCTGGAGCCCAACAGCTCTGCCTTACTCTTGGGTAGTTCCAAATCCCTGACCAGGTCATTCAGTTCACCTTGTATTATGAGGTGTGGTTCAGAGGAGGAGGATGGGAGAAAATGTGGGTCCTGTGACATTGATGGTTCAGGACCAGAAGTTTCATCCTCTTCCTCGTCTGACTCAAGTGACAATGATTCTGGTGCATCAGGAACCGGCAGTCCTTCTCCATGGGGTACTGGGCGTATAGCTGATGGAATGTTTGGATAATGCACAGTCCACTTTTTCTTCTTTGACACACCTTTCCCAACTGGAGGCACCATGCAGAAATAACAATTGCTGGTATGATCTGTTGGCGCTCTCCAAATCATTGGCACTGCAAAAGGGATAGATTTCCTTTTCCTGTTCAACCACTGGCAAAGATTTGTTGCACAAGTGTTGCAGCATATGTGTGGGGCCCACCTCTTGTCCTGATCTCCAATTTTGCAGCCAAAATAAAGATGATAGGCTTTCTTAACCATAGTGGTTATACTGCACTTTTGTGATGCAAAAGTCACTTCACCACAAACACAGCAGAAGTTATCTGCACTGTTCACACAAGTACGAGGCATCTCTGCTCACTTTGGCTAAACAGAAATGTGTCCCTTTGCAAAATCAAACACTGACAAATAAGAGAGCACGACACTGTATGATTTCTAGAGCTGATATAGGACAATTTGTTCAGCAGAGTGATGTAAGCTTCGTTATGATTGCATCATCCATGACTTCTAGGAATAACATAATGCAATTCATATAATATATGATGCAATACCAGCTTCAGATTGTTCATTGTTTTGATCATTCATTGTTTTGCCTAAAAAACAAGTATTGTCCAAACCAAGTCATAGATTTATTCATAGATCCAGTCAAAGATGTATTTTAGTCATTTCTGGTTTAAATTGACATCCCTTCCCTTTATAACTCACTTATCCTCCGCCATTCCCAAGTCAAGGGTCGTATATACTGCCCAATAGCATATCTTGAAAACTAGAGCCAATCAACAATTTTAAGCATCATTTTTGTTCTCAGTGACCCAGAATTAGTAAAGTTTGACTACATTTATTTCAGAAGCATTTTGGCTGTAGAGCAGTGATCTAGACCATCTTGACAGGTGTTTGTCTAACCTATTCTTAAAAATCCCCAATGATGGAGATTCCACAACCTCCCTAGGCAATTTGTTGCAATGCTTAATCATCCTGACAGGAAGTTTTTCCTAATGTACAACCTAAACCGTTCTTGCTGTAAATTAAGCCCATTGCTTCTTCTCCTATCCTCAGAGGTTAAGGGGAATGATTTTTCTCCCTCCTTGTAACAACCTCTTATGTACTTGAAAACTGTTACCCTCTCTCCCCTCAGTCTTCTCTTCTCCAGACTAAATAAATCCAGTTTTTGCAATCTTCCCTCATAGGTCTTCTCTGGACTATCTCTAATTTGTCTACACTTTTCCTGAAATGTGGCACCCAGAACTGTACACAATATTCCAGTTGAGGCCTAATCTGCCCAGAGTAGAGCGGAAGAATTACTTCTTGTGTCTTGCTTACAACACTCCTGCTATTACAGCCCCAGAATGATGTTTGCTTTTTTTTGCAACAGTGTTACACTGTTAACTCATATTTAGCTTGTGATACACTATGACTAAGGCTGCGTGTCTGTCACGGAAGTCATGGATTCCGTGACTTTCCATGACTTCTGCAGCGGCCGGTGCTGGCTCAGGGACTACCTAAGCCAGGCAGCCCTTAAACCAGCAGCAGTTTGGGTGTGTGGGAGGAGGCTCAGGGCTGGGGCAGGGGGTTGGGAGCAGGGCAGTGCTTACCTCAGGGGAAGGGGGCTCCCCGGCTCCCATTGGCAAATCCCTGCAGCTCCTAGGTGGAGGGGCCAGGAAGTTCCGTGCGCTGCCTGCACCCCCCACTGGCTGCAGTTCCCGGCCAATGGGAGATGTGGAGCCAGCACTTGTGGTGGGAGCAACGCGCAGAGCCCCCCTGGCTGCCCCTTCCCCTAGAAGCTGCAGGGACCTACTGGTCGGAGCCAGGTAGGGAGCCTGCCAGCCCCGCCAACCCTCTCCAGCAACAGCGGGGGTCCCGGACCACCCCCCCCACAAGCATGGGTCCCGGGCTGTGTGCCACTGCCCGCACCCATCACCACCAGCGGGGGTCCCGGGCTGTGTGCTGTCACCTCCCTCTCCCCCAGCATCTGCAGCGCCTCCGGCCCACTCCCCCAGAGCACCCCCGGCTCAAGTTTTAGTTAGGGGCATATAGTAAAAGTCATGGACAGATCATGGGTCATGAATTTTTTTTTATTGCTCGTGACCTGTCCATGACTTTTACTAAAAATACCTGTGACTAGAACATAGCCTTAACTATGACCCCCAGATCCCTTTCTGCAGTATTCCTTCTTATGTAGTCATTTCCCATTTTGAATGTGTGCAACTGATTGTTCCTTCCTAAGGAGAGTACTTTGCATTTGTCTTTATTGAACCTATTTACTTCAGACCATTTCTCCAGTTTGTCCAGATCATTTTGAATTTTAATCCTATCATCCAAAGCACTTGCAACCCCTCCCCACGTAGTATCTCTGCAAACTTTGTAAGTGTACTCTCTATGCCATTATCTAAATCACTGATGAAGATATTGAACAGAACTGGACCCAGAACTGATTCCTGCGTGACCCCAGTCAATATACCCTTCCAGCTGGACTGTGAACCAGTAATAACTACTCTCTGGGAATGGTTTTCCAACCAGTTATGCACCCACCTTATAGTACAGATGTGGGCAGACTATGGCCCGTGGGCCACATCCAGCCTGCAGGACCATCCTGCCCGGCCCTTGAGCTCCTGGCTGGGGAGGCTAGCCCCCGGCCCCTCCCCTGCTGTCCCCCCTCCCCTGTAGCCTCAGCTCATCATGCTGCCAGCATTCTGGGTGGTGAGGCCGCGAGCTCCTGCTGGGCAGCACGGCGGCATGGCTGGCTCTGGCCAGGTGGCACGGCTGTCAGTCCTGCTGTTCTGACCGGCAAGGGGGTGGGAAGCGGGGGGACTGGATAAGGGACAGCGGGTCCTGGGGGCAGTAAGGGGATAGGGAGAAGGGGGCGGTTGAATAGGTGTGGGAGTCCTGGAGAGCCTGTTGGGGGAGGGAATGTGGATAGGGGTCGGGGCAGTCAGGGGACAGGGAGCAGGGGGGGTTGGATAGGGGGTGGGCTCCTGGGGGGGTGATTAGGGGTGGGAGGTCCTGGGAGGGACGGTCAGGGGACAAGAAGCAGGAGGGATTGGATGGGTTGGGGTTCTGAGGGGCCAGTCAGGGGGCGGGAAGTGGAAGGGGGCAGATAGGGGGTGGGGGCCAGGCTGTTTGGGAAGGCACATCCTTCCCTACCCGGCCCTCCATACAGTTTCAGAACCCCGATGTGGCCCTCAGGTCAAAAAGTTTGCCCACCCCTTTATAGTAGCTCAATCTACTGTTGTATTTTCCTAGTTTGTTTATGAGAAAGTCATGCAAGACAGTATCAAAAGTCTTACTAAAGTCAAGATATTCCACATCTACTGCTTCCCCTATCCTCAAAGCTTGTTATCCTGTCAAAGAAAGCTAGTAGGTTGGTTTGACATGATTTGTTCTTGACAAATCTATGCTGACTGTTACTTATCATCCTATTATAAATTATAAATAAATAAATGGAGATATCCCATCTCCTAGAACTGGAAGGGACCTTGAAAGGTCATTGAGTCCAGCCCCCTGCCTTCACTAGCAGGACCAAGTACTGATTTTGCCCCAGATCCCCAAGTGGCCCCCTCAAGGATTGAACTCACAACCCTAGGTTTAGCAGGCCAATGCTCAAACCACTGAGCTATCCCTCCCCCCCACCTTATCTTCTAGGTGTTTGCAAATTGATTGCTTAATTATTTGCTCCATTATTTTTTCAGGTACTGAATTAAGCTGACTAGTGTGTAATTCCCCAGCTTGTCCTTATTTCCCTTTTTATAGATGGGCACTATATTAATACTTCCATATTTCACAGTGGTGCTGGGAAGATAAATTCATTAATCACTGTGATGTACTCAGATACTCTGGTGATTAGGGTCATATAAGTATCTAGACAGACTGACTAAGGATTTTTCTACACTTGGAAATTAACTAAAATAGCAATTTTAGAATGATTAATATAGTGTCCTTTTATTACAGATTAAGCTAAAAGGGGGGTGGGGGGAGCCCTTATATTGCAGAATAAGTGTCCACATTGAGGCCTATGCTGAAATAATTATTTCAGAATAATTAATCCATAATAGCAATTTCAGTAAATTTCCTAGCATACACAAGCCCTGATTCTTAGTAGCCATTGCAGATGGGAGTGCTTGCTAATGGTACTTTCCTTTTACAAACTTAACCTGAAAGCAATTCATTAGTACATTATCTGCTACAAAGCTCCTTTTCAAGGGATGGAAAGCCATCTGTAAGTAATATGACACCTCACATTTCTCCTGAAATTTGCATGTCTCACAAAGGCATTTTTGAGTTCATTCAAAGCATCAGATAGGTGTGTGCAATGAATCTTGTATCTGGTGAACAGAACGAGCTTCCAATGTAAATCCCTCTGAGAACTCTGAAGAGAGATTCAGAAACTCAACCCTAAATTCGTCAAAATAGTACACGGGGGATTAGCCAGAGGACACCCATTAATATTGGGAACTGCATGGCTGAATCCTTTGGTACTCCATTGTAAATGTAGGGGTACACATATACTAGTCAAAATACTGACAAACTTTTCTGAGCATCCCATGGGCTTGACTATCAGAGGTGATAAGTACCCACCCATAGCTCCCACTGACTTTAGTTGAAAATGGGGATACTCGGTATGTCTACAAATCAGGTCCCTGTAGGTGTCATAACAATTCAGTTCAAAATGCTTCTATTTATGTGTGTATTGTAACAGATTATATTCTCACAGTTTTGGTTCTGTGGCTATCGTTCAGAGGCAGACTGCTCAGACAAACATTGGTGTTTTGATTTGCTTAGATGCTGGTTTTCTTAAACAGGAATTACAGAAATGCAGCCATCTCTGAAACAAAGTGTGGCTCCTATTTTATACCACCTAACACTACACCACAATTTAGAACAAGTGAATAATTCTATATCCAGTTTAAAGTACCTGACAGTGTCTTTCTGAGAGATTAGTATGAATATAAGGCCATTCTAGGCTAAGTCATTGCACCAACAAAGGAACCGTTAACCTGGTTATAAGACAACACAGCAATGCAAGTAGGAGTTTAAAGAAAGCCAATGAATTTTTGGCAATTTAACAAATGTAATGGCAACAACTAAGTTCTCAATATAACTATCAGCAGAACTCACTCTTCATTCTGTACTTGTATCCAGTTGCATGGAAAAACCTATGTTTGGGGAGGTGAGTGAAACTCCTAAGGGACTAGAAGTGTTTCCTCGGCTCTTGCCAGGACTTTGATTAAATGTGATAACCAGACAGCAATATATTTCCACCTATCAAAATATATTAGGCAATTTCGTCTACTGAGACTAAAAAGCTTCGTGGCTTTGTTTTGGATCTTCATTCATTCTGCAGTGCTGAGACTCACTGACTCATGCCCTTTGGAAGCACCATTACTTTTCTAAATTGTACAGCTAGCCAAGCATTGTATTCAGGATACTCTGGGATGTGTGAAAACTGAACATGTCATTCATCAAAACAAACAGATCATTTCTTTTGCAATACTGTAAATGCTATTCTCCAATATGGAAAAGAAAGACCCCCCCAGGTTGCCTTTCCTTACCATAGAAGTTTAATAAATATAATATAATAAAGTAAATAACTAAATAAACAAAATTATAATTAAAATTAATACAGACTTTACACTTCTAGTACTTTTTGCTTGAGGATCTCAAAGTGCTTTACAAATGTTAGCTAAATCTCTAAGGAAAGTTTTTTAAAAAAAGTTTAACTGACAGGGAAACAGGCCCAGAGAAGTTAGGTGATATGCCTGAGAATAGGTAGGAGTCCAAGACTTTGCTTCCTGTGGGGACAGTCTGCTTCAGCCCAGTGCATGGATGATGGGCAATTAAGAGACCATTAAGCTAGGCAGACTGCCTACTATAAAGGAGTCAACGACTTAAGGCCACTACACGCAGGTGACCATGTTTGGGTCCAATCATCAAATAGCCACATAAAGCAATGGCAAAAGGCAACAGTCCAAGCTGCAGTAGGACACAGGTCAGGCAAGGCAGCTACAGACTCAGGACAGTGGTGGAGACAAAATCAAAGACAACTGTGGAGTAGATGCAGACAGCTGGCAACATGGGGCCCAGGCCACGGGACAGCTAAACATGTGGGGCCAAGGCCAGGACCAGGAGAACATAGAGCTTCTGCCCTCAGCTTGCCTGATGTAAGAGAGTCAGAAGAAACAAGGTATATGAGCAATACAGAGCATCAACAGGACAACATTGTGACACAAAGGCCCATTAGTGGTTCACTACTCTGTGTCTACAACTCGTCAGGCCTGAAATGCTCATTACACCCACCTCACTATGGTTATCATCTGTATCTAAAAGGAGTCATGTAATACACTGTGGTCCCACACTTGCAATGCCACACATCGCCTGAGGAAGTGCATCGGCTGCCGCTGGGAGTGGTATGAGGAGTGCCAGGAGCTGGGAGTCCGGGTGCCGCAGATCAGGTCGGACGACAACAACCATCGTCACCCCGAGCGCTAGGGGCTTGCTGGAGAGGACCCTGAAGGCTGCCATTCACTCGCTGTACGTGGAAACCCTGAAGCGTAAACCAGACCAGGGTAAAGCCTTTGAGTTAACCAGCAAATGGGCCGCCAGTAACCACTTCCTCGCCGGGGGCGGCTTCACCCATTTCGCCGACTGGCGGTTCATCCACCGTGCCCGGCTCAACTGCGTCCCGCTCAACGGAACCGTCCGCCACGGGAACCGAGACAAGCGTTGCAGGAAGTGCGGCTACTCCAACGAGACCCTACCCCACGTCCTGTGCAGCTGCAAACCCCACTACAGAGCCTGGCAGCTGCGCCACAACACCATCTAGAACCACCTGGTGAAAGCCATCGCACCATGCCTGGGGGACATCTCCGTGAACTGCGCCATCCCCAGTACTGACAGCCAGCTATGACTTGACATCGTCGTCACCGACAAGGCCCAGAAAAAGATCATCCTCATCGACATCACGGTCTCCTTTGAGAACAGGACCCCGGCATTTTGTGAAGCCTGAGCTCGTAAGCTGGAAATGTACGCCCACCTGGCTGACACCCTGAGAGCGAAGGGCTATGAGATGCAGATGGACTCCCTGATCGTCGGAACCTTGGGTGCCTGGGACCCCGCAACAAGCATGTGCCGCGGACCTGCGGGTTCGGTCGATGCTACGCACGGCTCATGCGGCGCCTCATGTTCTCAGACACCATCCGATGGTCCAGGGACATCTACATCAAACACATCACTGGCCACTGACAGTACCAGGAGGCGTGAGCCGGAGTGACATTGTTCTTCGACTACGAGAAAGGGACCAAGAGACTTTCTCCACTGGATCATATGAACTGGAACCATCAGGGCTGCCCGGGGGGGGCAAGTGGGGCAATTTGCCCCAGGCCCCGGGCCCCACAGGGGCTCCCACGAGAGTTTTTCGGGGCCCCTGGAGTGGGGTCCTTCACTCGCTCCGGGGGCGAGCTTCTTCTGCTCCGGGTCTTCGGCAGCAATTCAGCGGCGGGGGGTCCTTCTGCCCCAGGACCCACCACAGAAGTGCTGGGTCTTCGGCGGTGGGGGCATGAGGTGTTTTATGAAAACCTCTGACACACTGGTGATTAATAGAATAGTAAAATGTACATATTAGAACTTTATAAAGAATTATGGATACTCATTGATATTAGGCTTTACAGTCTGTGTCCAAACAAAGGGAAAGCAGGACTCTCTCAGAGAGGATTAAACATCACAGCTATTTACCTATCTCCTGTGTAAATTAAGCATGATGGAATCAAAACAATGGAAGCTCCATTTACGTACAGGGGGATGGGAAGCCCACAGAAAGGGAAAAACAGTATGAGATCATCTTGCCTCATCAAACAAAGTCAATGAACTTTGCAAGGTATAAGCAAAGACAGAAGCCGTCTTTGACATCCATCACTAGACAGACACAAAGGAACAGAGCTCTTGCAAGCTGAGAAAGATGGGTCCTACACCAAAGAGGGGGTGGGATTAAAGTCTCTGGGAACTGAATATAGGTGAGAAACCTGCTTAGGTGAAGTTCTTTCCCCTACGAAGACAAGGGAAGCCAGCATCATGTATTTCTGTGGAAGGTCCTGACTTAGGGAAAGTCAGCCATGTCTGGAAAGAAGGAAGGTTGGTGAACAAAACTATCTTGAACGAAGCCTGTACCTTGCTAGGTTAAGTTTTAGACTTTTAGATGCATGTTTTCCCTTTTATTTGCTTGTAACCCTTTCTAACTTTATTCCTTTTTCTTGGCATCACTTATCCTATGTCCTATTGTTAATAAATTTGTTTTATTTTTACTATAAACCAATTCAGTGCTGCATTTGAAGGGAAGGAATTACTCACTTTATGCAGTAACTACAGTTCTTCAAGATGTGTGTTCCTATGGGTGCTCTTCTTCAGATGCGCATCTGCATCTTGAGACCCTGATTGGAGATTTTCAGTTAGTTGTGTCCGTTTGGCCTGTGCATGTGCCTTATGCCTCCTCTTACAGGACACCAAGACTATATAGGGTATATGGGTGAACCACACTCATTTTCTTCTCTAACCAAATGTTCCCTAGAGCAGAGGGGAGGAATGGCAGGTAGTGGTGCACCCATAGGAGGACACATCTCAAAGAACTGTAGTTGCTGCACAAAGTTAGTAACCCTTTCTTCTTCTTTGAGTCATGTCCCTATGGGTGCTCCACTTCAGGTGACTTCCAAGCAGTATCTCCAGATGGAGGAGGGACAGAGTCCAGAACTGAAGATAGAGCTGCACAACCAACTGCTGAATTGGATCCGACAACATGGATCAGGGCGTAATGTTTAGAAAATGTATATATTGAAGCCTATGTAGTGGCAATGCATACATCGCAGATACTAGCACACTCTCAAGTAACACAGTAGATGTTGCCTGTGATCTGGTCAAATGTGCTATCACCCTCTGGAGGTAATGAATGCCTGCAGTATCGTAACAAGCAATAATACACCCAGATATCTATCTTGATAGTCTCAGAGCAGAGATCATGGACCTCTTGGATCTATCTGCAAAGGAGATGAACAGCCTAGGTCACTATCTAAATTGCTTGGTCCCATCTAAGTAGAAAGCAAACGCCTTCAAACAGCCAGGGTATGGAAACAGAACCCTGCAGAGAAGTATGTGGCTTAGGAGGGAAAAAAACACTCATAGATTAATGGATTGATTATGGTGGAACTTCAATAAAACTCTAGGTAATTTAGGGTGGGGACATAAAGAGACCTTGTCCTTGTAGAATACCATAAAGTGGGGAATCTGCCATCAAGGCTCCAATCTCCCTGAACCTATGGGCTAACATTATGGCTACTACAAAGGCCATCTTCATAGACATATAGAGCAGAGAAGAGGTTGCCATTGGTTTAAATGGAGGTCTCATAAAATAATTGAGTATCAGATTGAGATCCCAGATTGGGGTGCAGTATCTAATCTGCAGGTAGAGATTCCCCAAACCCTTAATAAACCTAGACAATACTGGGTGAGCATATATGAAGAATCCTTCTGCCGGAGGATGAAAGGCTGATATTGCAGCCAAATGGACCTTAATTGAACTAACTGAACTGAACTAATCGAACAAATAATCCAGGATGACTGAAAATGGCATCAAATCAGGCAAGAGGCAGCAATGACAACATCAGTGGAAGAATCACTTCAGGTAAGTATTGTGGATTCTTTCTACTATTCAGTAACACCTGTTGTACCTCCGCAGAACAGGAGGATTCTAACCCTGTGAATCATCAAGGAACCCTTAGGTGGATAACCACTAGGTTGGGATGAAGCACACGACAGGAGATGGGGAATGATAGGGAGCTTGAGCTAAGGTTGAATAAATAGGTGAAGCAGGTGAGGGTACCAGGCTTGTCTTAGCCAGACTGGCACTATAAGGATAACTTTGGCTCTGTCCTGTCTGATCTTGTTGATCACCCTTAGTATCAGAGGCATTGGAGGAAAGACATCTACCAAGGAGTGGTGGCTCAGACCCCCTTTTGAGCAGAAAAGAGGGCATTTCCTGTTCCTGGAGGTGGAAAAGAGCTCCACCTCTGGCAGTCCCAATCTTTGGAATATAGTGTAGAGAATTTGAGTGTCTAGCTCCCATTCATAGTCCTGTGAGAATTGCCTGCTGAGGACATTGGCTGTGGTGTTCTGAATGCCTGGGAGGTAAGCTGCTGAAATTTGGATCTGATGAGCTATGCACCAGTTTCACAGTTTCATGACTTCGGCATACAGGGAGGGGGATCTTGCTTCTCCCTGCCTGTTGATATAGAACATGCAGGATAGCTTATCCATCATGACCCTGATTGATTTGCCCGAATGAGAGGTAGTAATGAAGGCAAGTGTTCCTGACAGCCCTGAGCTCCAACAGATTGATGCAGAGACTAGTTTCCTGAGTTATACATCTACCCTGAATCATGATGGCACTGAGGTGAGCTCCCCATACCCAAGAGATCAGGGTCTCAGTATCGAGAGATGCTTGGTACCCATGAAGAGAGGGGACTCCATTATATCCATTATTGAGAGGTCTTTTGTATATCTAAATTCTTATGGTACCAAGAAGAGGATTGGTACTGACACAAAAGCTGAGGACATGGTTGCAGAAGCCGATAGTATCATCAATATCCGGCACCATTGCTTGCTTGGTGCCAAGGGTGCTGAAGGCATAGGTACCGATGGCTGGACTGAATGCACAGGTACCGACAGCAGGGCTGAGCTCAACAGCATCAGTCCCAAATGCCTATGCTCGACCTTTTTGCTGGTACTTAAAGCTCCAGGACTTTGTGCCCCCACCGGTACTAGCAGAGGAGTCCTTCAACTCAAGGGTAACAAGTTAAAAGGTTGAGGCTTTGGAGACTGTAAATCTCAACGGCGACCTGGACTTTTTTGGAGCTGACTCCTTAAGGTGACAGTCCATACTTCTCTTTTTGGAAGCCTTTCCTGAAACATCCAAAGTCTTCCTTTTCTTAGGGGAAGACTGCACTGAAGTTGAAGGAGCATTGGATCTATCCAGAGATAGATGTACAAGGATGGGGGAGAGGGTCACTGACTCAGAAGTTGACCAAAGCATTTAATCTTCAACAGTCTGAGTTTAATCTCTCTATTCTTCCTTGCCCTGGACTTGAGGGCCAGGCAGAAACTGCACTTCTGGGAGATATGGGACTCCCCCAGGCAACGGACCCACTTTGAGTGGCCATGCTCACAGGTATAGTCTCTTGGCAGGAGAGGCAGCATTTGAAGCTAGCTATCTTAACCACTATAGAAAAATAGAAAAGTCCAGGCATGTTCAAGGCAGACATGCCAGGGCTCCATCTCAGCCGAGGTGGTTGAGAAGGAATTAAGGGAGGGTCTCTTGTTCAGTCATACAGAGTCGTGATGTCCGGCACAAGGAGGCACAGGGTGCATGCACAGGCCAAACAGACACTACTGAAAATCTCTGATCAAGGGCTCAAAAGGCACATGTGCACCTGAAGTGGAGCAGAGTAACTCAGGTTGTGACCTACATGGTTATAGGCTAGCTGGGAGCATCTCAGGCTGGGAGCTACAGCAGCAAAGCATTGTAACTTGGCACCCAGGGTTGCTGGGCAAGTGGTGACACAACAAATTACTGGTCTGGATTGCACCCCCCAGGCCGTGACAACCATCCAACAGAATAAAGGCAGCAACAGGGTTGAAGCAAGTCCCCGATCACCTGCAAAAACACAAACAAAAAGTGGGAGACTGGCTCAGGGACCAACACTTGACAGACTGTAAGGCCTAACAGGCTGCAACTGGCTTATGGTAAAGACCATGTCCCTACACTGAGCTACGTACTAGTAACCTCTGGCCCCAGCAAGTCAGCAAATGCTTTCACAAAAGATACAACAACAGTTATTATAAGGAAAGATGTAGCAACCCCTATGGAACTTGGCAGTAGCAGCACAATATGCAGGAGGAAAGAGTTTTAAGGAAATACCAGGAAGCCAGTCTGTTTGCACATGGCTTCAACACTAGTTGCAGTTGCAGCATCTCTGCTAATATTTCTCTTCATAAAGAGTTTAGTTTTCGAAACACTGAGTTCTCTCGCTCTCATGTTATTACCCAGTACATAGTACATGTAACAGTAATGAAGCAGAGCGATTTGGATACATGAAGCATCAATAATACAATGCTGATGTTTCTCTAATGGCAATACAGTATCACATTATTCATAGATCATGTGGTAGAAGACCACTAACCACTAACAGAAGCTCGATGAGGTCACTTCCAAACAGGATACAGCCCTGCAATAACATGCTGTATTTATAGCAAATGAAGCCTCGTAATGCGAGTTCCTGCAGAGAACAGCAAAGCATGCATTTATTGGACTTCACTGTCCAAGAGAGATTCCAAGTTACTCCCATCACTTGGGAGCACTGCCTTTGTGTTTCAGAGTAAAAACACCAATATGTTATATACCTATAGAATAAAGTCTTACATTTACACAATGCCTTTCATCCCAAAGGATCTCAAAATGTTTTTACTACCTAGCTGCTATATTCCAGTTACAGACATGCACATGACTCCCACTGAAAGTTATGAATTTTTAGCCTGAATATAGCCAGACATGTACACAGGGGAATAATTTCACCAGCCACTGAAATACAGCCATCTCTCAGGTGGAATATGGCAGTTTTTTTGGCAGTGCACCATACCTCGTAATAGTTTGAAGACGGAAGGAATAAATGCCAACATATTAGGGTCAAGTAGGCAGAATGTAATCACAATGTTAGGGCTGGTCCCCACTTAGTCCGGACTTCGGACTAAGGTACGCAAATTCAGCTACGTTAATAACGTAGCTGAATTCGAAGTACCTTAGTCCGGACTTACCGCGGTCCAGACGCGGCCGGAAGTCTCCCCCCGTCGACGCCGCGTACTCCTCTCGGCGAGCTGGAGTACCGGCGCCGACTGTGAGCACTTCCGGGATCGATCCGGGATCGATTTATCGCGTCTTAACCAGACGCGATAAATCGATCCCAGAACATCGATGGCGTGCCGCCGGACCAGCCGGTAAGTGAAGACTAGGCCTTAGTTTTATGCATGCTAGTAGTCTTGGCCTTTCAGAAGGAGTACACCTCCTACAGAATGAAAGACCTACCCCTCCAGGAAAGTCAGAGGGAAAGGAAAAACAAATCCTAATGTGCTTTGAACTAACTGATGTTGCAGAGCAATAAGAACAGCAGGAAGATTAAATCAGTCTTATTCTTGCTCTTTATCCACACACAGAATCCTAGATTGTGGCTTTAAACACACAATGGGCTTTTTAAAATTTCCTTACTAATGTCTTATGGATCATTTCACCTAAGAGAAGCAACAGAAAGCATTCCTTTCTTCAGCTGTTCTTGCCAGGAAACATTGCCTTGTTTGCAGCATAAGGACTCCAAAATACTTTCTAAAGTCATTTTGGACACTTAACTATTTTGCATAATACATGGATGAGCATATGTGGTACATAAGAAGCTTTTGAGAAGGATGGAGCATGCTCTTTGAAGAAAGGGGTAGGAAAGGGATGAAAGTCTGAGATGTGCAGAAAGCAGTAGGGAAAGAGAAGAAAATGTCTGGGGAAAGTCAGCATTTCTTCTGATCTAGCCCACTTATCACATAACTCAGCCATTAAATATCTCCTGTTTACAACTCTGACTGAAGTGACAGTTTAAATCATTATCTTGTATTATGTCCCAGGAGATGCTGAGACATATTACAGGAATTAAAAACATGTAACTTAAGATAAGCAGAAATAAATGAGGAAAAACACCTGCCAGCCTGAGTAATTACTCAGAGGAAAAATAGATGGAATATATGGGAACTGTAGACATTTTTAATGGAAAAAATCTGAGATCATCTTATCTCCCCTCCCCCTGCTCTCAAATTTTGGCCAGTACACGAACATTCCCTACACAGCTTTCAGAGTACATTCAGCTCCACTGCACTTTAATCTTATCAATCATATTTATTTATATCTTGTCAAGTAGGGTCAAATGCTAGACACTGGTATGTGTTTTTGAAAGTCATTGGGTTTCCTGTATCATGATGATGGTTATCAAGATGAGATGTATCATGTCTGCTAAGGGGATATTAAATCTTGAAGGGTCTACCCTAACTCTGAGTCTCTCAGAATTTCACTAACAGCTTCCCTCCCCCGCTCCGTATCTTTAGATACGGGCACTGAGGTCTGGTCTACACTACGAGTTTAGGTCGACTTTAGCAGCGTTAAATCGAATTAAGCCTGGACACGTTCACATGATGAAGCCCTTTCTTTCAACTTAAGGGGCCCTTTAAACAGGTTTCTTTACTCCACCTCCGACGAGGGGATTAGCGATAAAATCGGCCTTAGCGGGTCGGAATTGGGGTAGTGTGGACGGAATTCGACGTTATTGGCCTCCGGGAGCTATCCCACAGTGCTTCACTGTGACCGCTCTGGACAGCACTCTCAACTCAGATGCACTGACCAGGTAGACAGGAAAAGCCCTGTTTGCCCAGCGTGGAGCGCACAGGTGACCACGCAGAGCTCATCAGCACAGGTAACCGTGATGGAGTCCCAGGATCACAAAAGAGCTCCATCATGGACCGAACGGGAGGTACGGGATCTGCTCGCCCTATGGGGAGATGAATCAGTGCTAGCTGAACTCTGTAGCAGTAAACGAAATGGCAAAATATTAGCAAAGGTCTCCAAGGCCATGAAGGACAGAGGCCATAACAGGGACACACAGCAGTGCCGCATGAAAATTAAGGAGATAAAGCAAGCCTACCACAAAGCCAGAGAGGCAAACGGAAGGTCCGGGGCAGAGCCGCAAACATGCTGCTTCGACGCGGAGCTGCATGCCATGCCAGGGGGTGCAGCCACCACTACCCCAACCGTGTGCTATGACTCCGTCACTGGAGAAACACACAGGGAAGAGGGTTCGGGGTACGAGGAAGAGGAGGATGAAGATAATGTAGATAGCTCACAGCAGCAAGGAAGCGGAGAAACCGGTTTCCCCAACAGCCAGGATATGTTTATCACCCTGAACCTGGAGCCAGTAACCCCCGAACTCACCCAAGGTGTGCTCCCAGACCCTGAGGGCACACAGGGGACCTCTGGTGAGTGTACCTTTGTAAATATTACACATGGTTTAAAAGCAAGCGTGTTTAATGATTAATGATTAATTTGCCCTGGCAATCGCGGCCAGTACAGCTACTGGAAAAGTCTGTTAACGTGTATGGGGATGGAGCGGAAATCCTCCAGGGACATCTCCAGAAAGCTCTCCTTCATGTACTCCCAAAGCCTTTGCAAAGGAGGGCTGCCTTATCCCGTCCGCCATGGTAGGACACTTTACCACGCCAGGCCAGTAGTACGTAGTCTTGAATCATTGCATAACAAATCATGGCAGCGTATGGTCCTGGTGTTTGCTGGCATGCAGACAACATCCATTCCTTATCGCTCTTTGTTATCCTCAGGAGAGTGATATCATTCACGGTCAGCTGGTTGAAATGGGGCGATTTTATTAAGGGGACATTCAGAGGTGCCCGTTCCTGCTCTGCTGAACAGAAATGTTCTCCGCTGTTAGCCACGCAGTGGGGGGAGGGGTGAAGTGATCATCCCAGAGAATTGGGTGTGTGGGGGGGTGGGGAGTTAGTTGGGTGTTGCATGTTAACCCGGGAACCGCAGCCCCTCCTTTTACATTGCAAACCCATTTTAAATGGCCAACCCAACGGGTGCTTGGTATGGGAAATGAGGGCGCTACTGTTTGAAACCATTCCCACATGTTAAGAAGGTTAAAAAAGCCAAAAGACTGTGGCTTACCATGGCTGCCTGCAAGCCGAAATCTGTTGCCTGGCACTGCGTGAGTGATCTCTCACACCAAACCGGCAGGCCCTCAATATAAGAGGAAAAATGCAACCTTGTAACGAAAGCACATGTGCTGTGTAATGTGAACAGCAAAATTTAACATGAAAGAGCGTACCCATTGTTCTCTAAAATGTGTCTTTTTTAACCACCTCGCCCTTCTCCACCAGCTGCAAATGTTTCTCCTTCACAGAGGCTAGTGAAGATTAGAAGGAGAAAACGGCGTACTCGGGAAGACATGTTCACGGAGCTCCAGATGTCCTCCCACGCTGAAAGAGCACAGCAGAATGCGTTGAGACAGTCAATGTCAGACTACAGAAAAGCACAGTATGAACGAGAGGAGAGGTGGCGGGCTGTATCGCGGGATGAACAGAGCAAGTGGCGGGCTGAAGATGATAGGTGGCGTCAGCTTGCAGACAGAAGGCAAGAGTCGATGCTCCGGCTGCTGCAGCATCAAACTGATATGCTCCAGCATATGGTTGAGCTGCAGGAAAGGCAGCAGGAGCAGAGACCGCCGCTACAGCCCCTGTGTAACCAACAGCCCTCCTCCCCAAGCTCCATAGACTCCTCACCCAGACGCCCAAGAACACGGTGGGGGGGGCCTCCAGCCTCCCAGTCACTCCACCCCAGATGATTGCATGAGCATCAGAAGGCTGGCCTTCAATAAGAGCTAAAGTTTTAAACTGCAGTGTGTCCTTTTCCTTCCCTCCTCCTCCACCCATCCCGGGCTACCTTGGCAATTATCCCCCTAGTTGTTTGATGAATTAATAAAGAATGCATGAATGTGAAGTAACAATAACTTTATTGCCTCTGCAAGTGGTGCTCAAAGGGGGAGGGGAGGGGGAGGTGGTTGGTTTACAGGGAAGTAGAGTGAACCAGGTGGGGGGGTGGGGCGGAGGGTTCATCAAGGAGACACAAACAGAAGTTTCACACCGTAGCCTGGCCAGTCACAAAACTCGTTTTCAAAGCTTCTCTGGTGCGCACCGCACCCTGCTGTGCTCTTCTAACCACCCTGGTGTCTGGCTGCGCATAATCAGCAGCCAGGCGATGTGCCTCAACCTCCCACCCCGCCATAAATGTCTCCCCCTTACTCTCACAGATATTGTGGATCACACAGCAAGCAACAATAACAATGGAGATATTCTTTTCGCTGAAGTCTGAGTGAGTCAGTAAGCTGCACCAGCGCGCTTTTAAACGTCCAAAGGCACATTCCACCACCATTCGGCACTTGCTCAGCCTGTAGTTGAACAGGTCCTGACTACTGTCCAGGCTGCCTGTGTACGGCTTCATGAGCCATGGCATTAAGGGGTAGGCTGGGTCCCCAAGGATAACTATAGGCATTTAAACATCCCCAACGGTTATTTTCTGGTCCGGGAAGAAAGTCCCTTCCTCCAGCTTTCGAAACAGACCAGAGTGCCTGAAGACGCGAGCATCATGTACCTTTCCCAGCCATCCCAGGTTGATGTTGGTGAAACATCCCTTGTGATCCATCAGGGCTTGCAGCAGCATTGAAAAGTACCCCTTGCAATTTATGTACTCGGTGGCTTGGTGCTCCGGTGCCACGATAGGGATATGGGTTCCGTCTATCGTCTCACCACAGTTTGGGAATCCCATTGCAGCAAAGCCATCCACTATGGCCTGCACGTTTCCCAGAGTCACTACCCTTGATATCACCAGGTCTTTCTTGCCCTGGCAACTTGGATCACAGCAGCCCCCACAGTAGATTTGCCCACTCCAAATTGATTCCCGACTGACCAGTAGCTGTCTGGCATTGCAAGCTTCCACAGGGCTATCGCCACTCGCTTCTCAACTGTGAGGGCTGCTCTCATCCTGGTATTCTGGTGCTTCAGGGCAGGGGAAAGCAAGTCACAAAGTTCCATGAAAGTGCCCTTACGCATGCGAAAGTTTCGCAGCCACTGGGAATCGTCCCACACCTGCAGCACGATGTGGTCCCACCAGTCTGTGCTTGTTTCCCGGGCCCAGAATCGGTGTTCCACGCCATGAACCTGCCCCAGTAATACCATGATTTGCACATTGCTGGGGCCTGTGCCTTGTGAGAGGTTTATGTCCATGTCAATTTCCTCATCACTCTCGTCACCGCGCTGCAATCGCCTCCTCGGCTGGTCCTGGTTTTGCTTTGGCATGTCCTGGCTCTGCATATACTCCAGGACAATGCGCGTGGTGTTCATAGTGCTCATAATTGCCATGGTGATCTGAGCAGGCTCCATGATCCCAGTGCTATGGCGTCTGGTCTGAAAAAAGGCGCGAAACTAGTATCTGACAGACGGAGGGAGGGAGGGAGGGGCGAGTGACGACATGGCGTACAGGTACAGGGAATTAAAATCAACAAAGGTGGCTGTGCATCAGGGAGAAACACAAACTGTCACACGGAATGGCCCCCCCCCAAAGACTGAACTCAAAACCCTGGGTTTAGCAGGCCGTTGATTTCACGGAGGGAGGGGGAAGCAAATGAATACAGAACAAATCTATTTTTTACATCTTAAGCTAGCAGACGACGGTGCAGCATGACTGATAGCCCTCGGCATCTTCTGGGTGCTTGGCAGAAAATACTGGGTGCTTGGCAGACTGATAGCCATCATCGTCAAGACAGTTCGATAGGACTGAGCATGTCTGCCCAGGTGCCCATGATTGACAGCCACTGCAGTACAATGACGATGGATACCAGTCGTAATATACCATCTTCTACCAAAAGGCAAGGTGCTGCTGCTGTGTAGCAATGCAGCCCCATGTCTGCCAGCACCCAGATCGCCGATGAAGGCTACCAGTCATACTGCACCGTCTACTGCCAAAAGGCAATTAGCTGTTGCTGTGTAGCAATGCAGTACCACGTCTGCCAGCACCCAGAGGACATATGGTGACGGTGAGCTGAGCTGAGCTGAGCTGAGCGGGCTCCATGCTTGGCGTGGTATGTTGTCTGCACAGGTAACCCAGGTAAAAAGGTGTGAATCGATTGTCTGCCGTTGCTCCGACGGAGGGGGAGGTGCCTGACGAGATGTACCCAGAACCCCCCCCGACACTGTTTTGCATCATTCAGGCATTGGGATCTCAACCCAGAATTCCAATGGGCGGCGGAGACAGCAGGAACTGTGGGATAGCTACCCACAGTGCAATGCTCTGGAAGTTGACGCTAGCCTCAGTACTGTGGACGCGGTCCGCCGACTTAATGCACTTAGAGCATTTTATGTGGGGACACACACAATCAGCTGTATACAACTGATTTCTATAAAACCGGCTTCTATAAATTGGACCTAATTTCGTAGTATAGACATACCCTGAGTGTACAGATTTTTTTCCATTCTGATTCCATTCTGATTTCACAAAGAACAGGAGAAGGTCCAGCAATGGGCTAGTAAAATGGTGGTTTTAACGGAAGAGTAGCCTCTTTCAAAAATGCAAGCAAAAGGTGCAGCTGTGATATAAAACCATTTACTGATCTAATTCCATGTAGCCTTGGAAGGATTTTGCTTTTAATTAGTAAATGGTGGTTATCAACGTCTTCCTCCACCTACAATCCAAAATGTACATCAGGAAAGTTAAAACCACATAACATCATATTAGTAGTCAAATAGTTCTCCTTTCTGCTGTCAGTTGTATCAGGCCAATCAATGAAAAATGAGTATTAGTATACAAAGGAGACAAACTGGCTGAAACAGTATTTTTTTAATGGACTAACTTCTGTTGGTGAGAGACAAGTGTTTGAGCTTACACAGAGCTCTTCTTCAGGCTGAAGAAGAGCTCTGTGTAAGCTCAAAAGTAAGAGCTCTGTGAGCTTGAAAGCGTGCTTTCTCATCAACAGAAGTTGGTCCAATAAAATATATTGCCTCACCTATTTTGTCTTTTTAATGCCTGGGACTAACCTGGCTACACCACCACTGCATATTAGGACACAAGTTTACTAACCAATACTATAATTTTATTTCTGAATCAGTTATTAATCTCAAATTCTCAAGTGGGTGATTTTGCAAGTCTTGAGTGAAGCTATACATTCACTAAAAATTAGAACTGTTATAGGCCTGCATTCTTAACATTCTCCAACCTCAACTAGGTCAAGGAGTGAGAGTCCCCAGGTCACTCCTGATCCAAATCTCTCATGACTACTACCTTTTGCCCAGCTCATTTGTATTTTTGTAACAAAAACAAAAACTCTTTGTGAATGTCAATCTAAAAAAAAAAAATAGTGATTCATTTCAATGTTGCTTAAAGAAAAAAATAAATGTAGTGACCCTGGGAAAATATTCTGAGTGCCATATAAAATAAGGAAAGAAAATAATGAAGTAGACATAATTGTGTAATACTGCAATCAGAAAATAACGTATCTTCTCCAGTGCATTTTGACTATAACTTCCCTGAAACAACTGACTGACTTTTATGCCTCATTACTGAGGAACAAAGCTTCTAAGGTTAAATTTGATCTGATTCACCAAATCTCAGAAAAGGGAGGAGGCCAAGAATTACTGTCTTAATTTCTCAAGACTCATCATTATGTCATTTTACTCTGTCCCACTAATATTACTCTGATAAATTTGCTGGCTTTGAAAAAGCCTCCTTTGCAAAGTATGTTTTGTGGTTGACCTGGGTGTCATGTTTAGTTAAGTCCTTTAGAAATCCTCTTTCATAATACACAAAGCCATTTGTTTCACTTGAGAATATTTTGAAGGTGAAATTAATCCAGATACATTATTCATTTAGCACCTGAACAGTGCCCATTGAAGTCAACAGAAAGACTCCCATTAATTTCAGTGGGCTTCAATTAAGCCCTTAGGCCCAGATTTTTAAAAGTATTTTAAAGCTGCATTCATCACTGCAACACCCAATTGATTTAAAGCCCAGGTTTCGTTCGTGAAATGTCAACTGCCAATGGGATTTTGGCTCATAAGTGCCTAAATCCCTTTTGAAAATGAGATTTAAGCCCCTAAATCAGTTAAGTGTTGCAATGCTGAGTACAAGGTTGCCACCCATCCAGTTTTCACCCAGATAGTCCAGGTTTCAGCTTGTGCGTCCGGGTGCCATTTGACAAGCCCTGATGTCTGTTCTTTTTATCTGGGGGGGGAGGAAGAGGTGGAGCATGGCGGGACCTGGGGAGTAGAGGTAGAGAAGGAGGCACGGCCTGGGGGAAGAAGCAGAGCAGGGGTGTGGCCTTGGGGGAAGAGGTGAAGCCTGGGGCACGACATCAAGGGTCCAGTTACCAGCCATTAGAAAGGTGGCAACCTTACCCAAGAAGCCACTGCATTCCTTAGTTATTAAACTGTTGGTGGAACAAGGAAAATATGGTACTAGAGGGAGTTTTTTGGATGTTTGTGGCACTGTACCAATATAATTTAAAGTGAGCCTACCACCTCTTTCAAACTACTGGTGAGGCATTGGTGAGTGATCAACAGTGGCAAATTTATACTAGCCATGAATATTTACCTTGACTGCTCTCCCACACCAACTGGTGTTATAGAGATTTATTCTGCATCGATGAAGCCAATCAGACATTTGTCACTTTTGCCAGAGACTTCAATTAGCAGTGGTGAAAAGGAACTAGAAAGAGTATGATACTGGCTTTGAAATATATTGGCTCCAAAAACCAACCAAAAAAAAAAGAGAAGTGAATGCAAGTATAGCTTAAAATCAAGTTGCATTTGATTTGCTCTCACAATAAAACCTGATGTATCCAGAAAGCTGACAAAGTAGAACTGTGTTATGAAGATCTAGTTGGGCAACTCCCATTTGGATCCCTACAGCTGATTACTACACTTATATTCATCAAACAGTGAATTTGCCAAAGGAGACTGCTTCAAAAAATCAAAGCATACAGCAAGTTCTGCAAGTGGGGGTTTTTTTGGTACTATGGCTGGTTCTGACTGGCTCAGTCACTCCCAAAATTTTTAAATATTCTTTAACTGCAGCTGAATTGGACTCAGAAAAGGTGCAAAATTTGTAACCAAACTACTGATAATGAAGAAAATCAGATTACTTCAAATCTGAGGGCTTGTCTACACTTAAAATGCTGCACCGCTGCAGCTGTGCTGCTGTAGCACTTCAGTGAAGATGCTACCTATGCCGATGGGAGAAGTTCTCCCATTGGTGTAGGTACTCCACATCCTTGAGAGGCTGTAGCTAGGTTGATGGGAGAATTCTCCAGCCAGCCTAGTGCTGTCTATATCAGGGGTTAGGTCAGTTTAACTGTGTTGCTCACGGGCGTGGATTTTCCACACCCCTGAGCAACGTAGTTATACCGACCTAATTTCCTAGTGTACAGCAGGCTTGATCCTTATAACCCGAAAGCCCCACTGATCAGCATGAATAAAGGGCAAACACACCAGCACCAATAGGAATTGGTTTCTGGAAGAGAGTTGATTCATATCTAGAAACAGTGATCAGTAAATCCCACTGTAATTATTCCTTGGCCTCTATGAGTTCTGACCAAAAAAAAATGAAACAAAGCTGAAACAGTTAAAACAGTTTAGAAAAAGGAAAATTCAGCAGCACTCCCTTGTCAAGATGACATGCTGACTCACTGCAGCTCCACACTCTACAAGAAACAATCAGCGTGCATGAAGGAATTAACTTTGTCTCTTGGAAGAAAACAAATATTTCAGAAAACAAACTACTGAATTTTCAGCTATAAAACAGCATTATAAACTCAGTTAGAACTTCCAGTGGCATTTTCCAGGAAAATAGCATGGCAATTTCAGATAACACATTGCATCTAGATACCTGGTGCCGTTTTCTAGCAACTCTCCTGGCAAAAGTTAAAGCTACCTAGCACTTTTTTGAGAAGATTTGGAGAGAATGGTGCCTTGACTAATGCTTCTTATCTTAGTAAAAGATATTCTAATGTCCAGTACTTTGAGTGAGTCATTGTTAACGCTGCGATTTAGTCACAGAGGTCACAGAAGTCAGGGATTCTGTGACTTCCAAAGACCTCAATGACTTCAGCCAGCCCCGGCTGGGAGCTGTAGGGTCCCCTGCTGCTGGTGGCAGATGGACCTCCCGCATCTCCTGGCCACTGTGGGCGGCAGGGGGGACCCCTGCAGCTAAGGGGGGACCCCAACGCTCCCCACCACCGTGGGAGGCAGGGGGGAATCCCCGCAGCTCTCCACCTCCCCAGGTGGCAGGAGGGACCCCCAGAGCTCCTGGCCTCCGTGGCGGCAGGGGGAACCCCCAGAGTTCGGAGCCACCAGCAAGGAGGACCCTGGAGCTCCCAGTCCACTCACAGCTGCCCAGGTTTCTCCGTGAATTTTTCATTATTGCCCATGACCTGTCAGCGACTTTTACTAAAAATGTCCAGGATAAAATCTTAGCCTTAGTCATTGTTGACTGCATATATAACTTTCATGACTCCTTGTGTTTCTTTTCTATTTCAATCTAGGAAATTGACATACAAAAGCTTTGTTCACGTATCGTTACGGTTGTTACAGGCAATTCAACAACAAGACATACTATTACACACATCACTAAGGCCTGGTCTATGCTAGGAAATTCGGTCAGTATAACTACATCGCTCAGGAGTATGAAAAATGCACATCCCTGATTGATGCAATTAAACAGACCTAACCTCTGTGTAGACAATTCTCCCATTGACCTAGTTTACCACCTCTCAGGGAGGTGGAGTACTTATGCCACCAGGATAACCTCTCCAATCAGTGTTGGTAGCATCTTCACTGATGCGCTACAGCAGCACAACTGTTGCAGAGGAGTTGCTCTGCTGCAGTGTATTAAGTGTAGACAAGCCCTAATAGTCTAAACATTTAAAACCAAAGGAACTCACAAGGTAAAAGTTACATATGCAATCCTGACACCAGCTTTAATACTCAGTTCTCATATACATCAAACAAACAAAAATCTCTTCCCTGACCAGCACCAAATCCCTGTACTTCTCTGTGCAATATTTAAAAGGCACACACAATATTAAGAAATATAACTTCTATTAATCAGAAGTGATTGATTGAATTGAAAATGTGAATTACAAACTAATGCGTGTATAACTGGTATTGTGCATGTATTTGTTCTGTATACTAAGTGTAATAGTTTGTTACAACACTGACAGTTGCAGTTTTCATCTGAAGAGCACTTTTATGCCCTGCATGGTGATTAGAATTGGGATATGTTCATACAGTTGCTTTGTGTCTCATGGTGTTTGTCTAGTTATGGGCATATGGATTTATTTTAATCAGTGGACAACATTATTTATAGGCCATTTGTTCAGTCATGAATTGTTAAAATGTCTGGTTGCGTATGATTGCATATGATTGAGCAAAAGCATAGACTTTATACAACTTTGACATGAATAAAATGAATGCATTTCACACAGTTATGAGAGAAAGCATATAAACCAATATTAACTCCCTCAAATAACTGTTAAGAATGTTTTCTCCAAGGGAAGAGTTACAGTTCTTTGGGTGCTGGTCAGTGCGACATTTTCTGTTAATGATGTGTTCACAAGCAACTGAATGTAAGATTATAAGAATTATGTAACGTTAGCTTACAATTTCCTTAGCTTTTAATGTGCGGGCTCTTCTACTGGAATAAGGATATGTTTTATTCTGATTTCCCTTTAGCAAATAAGTTTCTTGAGTGGGAATATACCAGATGTAATGTGCCTTGGTATAAAAACCTAGTGTTCATTAAAAATCTTGTATCAGATAAAAGCCTGACTTCAGGAAAGCGGCGAACAAGAAATCTTGGAACAGGCACATATATCAGCAACAGCTGAAATGTGTGAAATATAGTAAAACACTGAATCACACACATTAAGATGGAAAAGACCTATTAGGTCACCTACTCCCATCATCTGCCAGTGCAGAATTGTTCCCTAGAGCACATGGTGAGCTTCAGTTAAGAATGGAGGCTGCCAAAAGCCCTGTCAAGTCTGTTAATACTTGTCCAATAAGAAGGAAAACAAAATCAAAAAACTTACAAACGATCCAAGTCACAGAAGATTTTCACAGTGCCAGGAAAACATGACTCTATCCCTATTGTGAATTCTGTAACTTGCTGTAGAACCAAAGTATTGCTTTTTAGTTTGGAGCACTTTTGTACTGTATGATCACAGCTAAAAGAGCAGACAAATCAGAATTATAAACCACAAGGGGAAACTTTCCCTGTAAGAATGCTGTGGGAAATTGGCTTCAGATGGCAGCTATATGTGGAATATTTGTTGAAACTTTATAGTTTCAAGATACTTGAAAGTGCTAAGTGCATATGTGTTCCTCCTAAATAGAGGCCTTTCACATATAAATCCAGCCCTAATTTGGTAAATCTTTATGCTTCTTGTGACTGAGGTCGTGTCTACATTAGGCTTTTAGCCTCTAATATAGCTACACCTGTGTAGAAAAGTGCAGCTTACCCAGATTTGTACAAGGTAAGCAGAGAACAGAGAAAAATCTCCTGCTGGTGTCTTACTAAATTTGGTACTAGCTTGCAAACGAGCAAGGAAGGAACAGAAAGGAGGTATGAGGGATCACAGGCCTGACCCCCAGATCCCCAGACAATGGTCAGACTGGGGCTGCCACCCAGCAGCTCACCTGAGCCAGTGGAAAAAGGGGGCTACCAAAGCGCTAGCTCACAAAAGGCCCCACCCACAAAGCTTCTGATTGGGGGAGAAATCCAGCCCCATTGATTGGCTGAGATGCACTACTTAAAACCTGAAAGAGGCACAGGAAGTTGTCTGAGCAACTAGGTGAATCCCTGACTAGCTGGTGCTATGGACCCTGCTTACTTGCCTGACTCCCAGCCTGTTCCTGTCCATTCCTGCCCTCCTAATCCCAGACCTGGTCTGTTCCTGGTTCCTGCTTTCCTGCCTTGCTCCCGGTCCCTGATCTTATAACCTACACTGGATGCTGACTTCAGCTCTGACCCTGGCTTGGTACCTGACTCTGTCTCCATCTCTGACCCTTGGATTGGCACCTGGGTCTGACCCCAGCTCTGGTTCCATGCTCCTGACTCTGACCATTAGATCTGACCACCCATGCCTAGTCCCTAGAGGAAGGCTGCAGGACCTTGAGAGAGTCCATGACATCTGTTTACTGGTGAGGCATAGAGCCCCCAGGTGTTCATGGGATTATGTGACTGCCTATGACCACCATTGAGTTCATGGGTGCAAACAGTTGCATATCTTAAAAAATCAGTTAGACACATATTGCAATATGCATCTCAGTAAGTGAGAAGTGGGACTGAGCCCTGAATGAAGACAGGAATGAAGCTGTCTTTTGCTGTTAAATGAACACTTTTGTCCCTTGGTCATTTCTTTAGATACTAATGGTCAAAACTCATTCGGAGAGGGAAAGACAGCCTCTGGAGGTTGGAAGTGTTTCTTATGAGAAAATATCTGCAGTATTGTGCACTAATGGCCCCCCAAAAAACCCAGTGCGTAATTGTTCCTGTAAGCTGCAGTATTTTGGATCATGAACATGCAATATCCTAGTATTTTCAGAAAGGTTCCTGGAGAAAAAATAAATCAATAATATTGTACCTTCAGCCAATGTTTATGCAGTGGAAACTTCACATACATTCACCACTAGAATTCAGACATTTACCATTACCAAACAACGGTAGCTGATATACTGCAGCTATTTCTAATCTTAAATATATAGAAATACTGAGGTCTTCAATAGCACTATATGGAAGCTGTTAAATGCTGAAATTTTTCAGTAGTGACTATATTGTAACCTCTTAATACTGCCCATGAAAACCATTAGCGGCTCTAAGAACTCCTTATGAAACTGGTGAGGTCAGGACTTCTTCATCTTTTTGGCAAGCCTTTAAGAAGTATCCTCAACTGACACCTCACTGTAAACCAGCCAACATTTTACTTTTGTTGAAATTGCAAAGCACGCACAACTTTCAAGAGAGAACTTTCAGGCATGATGCAATAAAGGCACTATAGACATCTGTGGACCTTATATTCTCTTCAGTGGCTGCCTATAGAGAGGTCGCTTTATTTTAAGAGAGAAGTTACTATGTTTTAAGGTAATCCAGTTTAGTTTTTGGACAGTGAGGGATCTGGCTATATTTGATCATTATTCATTAAGTCTTGCTCTGACAATTATGTGTGATTTGGCCCCAGCCATCTTCCAGGGGTTTTATCTTCACAAGCTAGAACAACAAGTAAACAAGCATTTGATACAGTAATCCTTTGGCTGTGGCACTCACTCCCTTTGGATACCCACCTCAGCCCAGCTGTCTCGAAGATTTTAAATGATTTCTTTTTATGCAGATACTGATTCTGCTCCCACTGAAGTCAATGTAAAAAAATACTCCCACTAATTATGCTCATAGTGAACTCATAGTTTTAAAACAGCCTTTTAGTCCCAAATATTGAGAAAAATCAGAGTGAATGCACCACTCAGGTTCTACCGGGAGGCCTTACTTGGTGCATAGCCCTTGTGCTGCTATCAGTAGAGGGGTGAACATCCCCCAAAGAAAACAAATTCTAACATCACCATTGATGCACCATCATGATCTCAATGTGATCTCTAACATATGATTTCTATAACATTTGACCAAAAATTTGATAGTGTTAAATAGCATGCATCAGATTCTCATCTTGTGGCCAGGATACATCATAGATGGTCCGGTAAACCATGTATACATAATATAGCAGAAGTCCAATAAACTCTTTGGATGATTTTACTTTATGGTACAGGTTTTAAATTCCCATGAGGGACTGGAACACCATTTCAAAGAGGCTAACATGTTTTGCATCCAGGCACACTACAACTTTTAAAAGCCATGTTGAATAACTGCTTGAATCTTACTAAAATGTAATGTGCTCACACTTGTTAAAATATAGCTTAACTTTAACCAGATTTAGCTGTAGCACTGAAAGAAAATTATCTATATTAATACAGATTTTACTCAAGGCACTTACAGGGAAGTACCTCTGAGACAGAATGGGACTCCCATAATATTTTATTTTTCCACAAGATGGATCTTACAGCAGGCTAATCAGGCTTAACCACAAGTAATGGGTGCACAAGAAGAAGCCATTGTTGTACTTACCTTGGTTTAAGTGTCTGACACAGTCATTCAGCACTGCACTAAATTGTTTCTGAGCTTCTGGATCCTCGAAACAGTAGTAACTGTGTCTGAGGTAGGGCTGCCACAGGTAAACTGGAAACTCTTTTGGCAGGAGAACAAATGCCTGGGCATTTTCCTTCTCATTAGAAGCTAAATAAATAAATAAATACATACATAAATAGAAATATCTGGTTTAAAACAAGTTTCTGGGCTTTTCTAGCCAGCTTAACAAACATTTTTACCTTGTGATTAAAGCTATAGGAAAAATAAATCCATTAAGGTTCTCAAACAACATTTCTTCTTTATCATGGAGGTCTGGCCTAGGAAAAGTATAGGTCTCAGGATGAAATGGTCCATCTTGATCCAAGCAAATGATCATTCAGATCATGTTGCAGCATTGCATGCTTGGGACCTGCAATCTCTGCAGATGGTACTTCCATGTTACAGGGGCACATGTTTGTATTCAAGTTAGATAGAGCCCTCAGATGGGCAAAGTTTAAGCACCTTGGAGAATCATAAGTTTTGATGGATTATAAAGGCTAGGCAGCAGGGCTTTCATGGTAAAAAAAATTAAGCATGGGGAATTTTCATTTCTTTCCCTACTGTCTCCTCTGTATAATGTATGGAGCAAATTATATTTAAGCAAAAAGAAAGAGTGTGCATTTCCTCACCCCCAGTTTTCCTTCCATTTAAGCCCCGATGCACTGTCTTCGGAAAGCTCTGTGCAATTCTGTGCTCTTGGAAAGATCAAAGAAGGTCCAAAGTCCCTTAAAACATCAGTTTATGTTTCTATCTGGACCACACACAGATATTGTAGAACTCCATTTATAGTTAAGTAGAATAAAAGTCATTGTATCTATGCTTTGCAGTGTGCAACGGGCAATTCCATTAACGGTCTCTTTAGAGACTTTGCTTGGAGTAAAAATGTTAAACTCACAAAGCCAGATCTTTGGCTGGCACAAAGGGGACAGAGCTGCCAGAAAAAGACAGCTAGGAAGTCGTTGTACAGGAGAGTCCCCAGATGCCCTAAAGCTGGTGTATGATTACTATTATTATTTATTTGTATTAGCAGGTGTTCCAGGACCATGACAGGGCATGACTGACGCATGCTGTCCCTGGCAATCCTGGGCCAACAATCACAAGTTAGAGCAGCACTGAAAAGACTTAGAGGTCAGAAAGGCAATGGAAAGACACCTGTGTTCCTTATCCCCCTCCTTAGCTGTTCCAAATCCACATCTGGCCCCTTAGATTTAGAGCTTTCTTCCTCTTCATGGGAGGAAAAATCATTGTGGTGTATAAGCTATACAAAGTAATGTGGAGCTATTATCTACAATTAACAACTTCCCTTCTATTTGTGTGTGGGACACCCAATGAAGTGCCTTTAAAGGGAGACAATTGACATCCAAGGATGGGATAAGTAAAATACAGAAGTGGTGTTTTCTAGTCTGCTTGTGGTTTTGCTTTGTACAGTTCACAAAACTATTTTGTAGTGACAGCATGACAACAAGTATCCAGTACTTATTCATTAATTAATAGCATGTAGTATGTGGTCTTCTGGAATTATGTTTCGATAATGGAAAACATGGAGCATTCATCTTCTGTTACACTGCTTAAAACATAGCCTCGAGATCTAAAAAAAGGCTGTGGAAAAAGTGGTTGAGATTGGGCATTTCAGTTTTTGACAGTGCTTACCAACTGGGTCTGGAAAATGCTTATCAGACAGCAAATTGTAATCTTCTTCTGAGGTCAGTACTTTGCCTCCTGCAGGAAGAATACGATATTTAGGGCTGACTCCCTTCTGGTAAGCCTGGGGGAGGAGGGACATGAGAGAGAGAGAATCAAAATAAAAATTTTAAAAGTGGTAGTCTCCGCCTATAACATGTCCCCAATTCATTTACATGGAACTAGTACATAGATCCTCCCTAAAGACAGCAGTTTTGGTGGTCTAAATTCAGATCTATTTCCTGAAAGCATCAAATCTGAATAATGTTTAAGTGTAAAAAGGTCAGCAAAATGTGTACAAAAATGGCCCTCTGGTACTGCTTATCTGGTATTGTGCAACTTTCAAGCTATATCTACTTAGTTTGATGGCTAAAACTAGTTTGGACATTGGCACTATTGCAGGGCCAACATTCCGGCTAAACAGAAAGCTGCATGGTGGTATATGGGAATCAACAGAAAAATTGCTAGTTAAATTCCAGTTCCAGAAACACTGGTTAGGTACTACAGTGATAGACCCCTTAGAAATGTTGATAGATGGATATATATGGGGAAGACAGAAGTGTTGTGAAGATTAATTGTAAATACTTGCAAAATGTTTGATAGATGAAAAGTGCTTAATGGATGTTGCACCTGCTTATCTGAGCACAGAATTTGATCCATTCACCATAAAACAGCATCCGCATTAGCCTAGAATCCACTCCTATTCAGATTATCGACAAGTTTGGGAATATTGAGTTCAGTAATTTTTTTAAATCTAACAGAAAGAATGAGGTGCAACAGACCCAGTCATATGTTACCAACTCCACACGGAAGCAGTAACATGCGAGAGTGAAGCTTAGAGTGACCAGATAGCAAGTGTGAAAAATTGGGACAGAGGATGGGGGGGTAACACTATATAAGACAAAGCCCGAATATCGGGACAGTCCCTATAAAATTGGGACATCTGGTCACCCTAGACAAGCTTTACCTCTTTGCTCTCAAAGCTTTGCACTGCATAGTCGTTTCTGATCACAATATATCTCTCCTTCCATTTCTTCAGATCTTCAGCAAAATGCAACAACTCTGCTTCATACAAGATCATCCCAGATTCCACAGGGGGCTAAAAAGAAAGTGATCAGATTTGAAAGCATTTTGCACAAATACTGGCTATTCTGAAGGTTTTCCTTCTACATTTTCTAGAGGGCATATTAGCAAGGACCATTTGGGAGCTCTTTGGGCCTTCTCTTGAAATTCAGAGTAAGGATCATCTGTTTGAATCAAGTAGATGCAACCCAGGTGATTGAATTCATATGGCTTCAGAGGGTTGGGCGCTAGTGGGCCTAATTCTCTCCAAACTTATTTCTAGATTTCTGTGGCAGAGGAGTTCTTATTAACCTTTCAGTTTTCATGGTGGTAATATTAGCCAGTTCATTAATAATCTTTTGTTTTAGATGTCAGTTCTGCAGCAGAGCTGGCCCATTGTTCCCAGGTGCTTCTCCATTACGTGTTAAAAGACTATTTTATTTTGGAGACTAACTTTATGATTGAAAGAATCAATTCTATGGGCATAAAATATTTCACGTTTCTTTCATTTATACTTTTTTTGGCTTTGCTGTCCCTATTACATATATATCTTTTCGAAGGGCAATGCTTGTGTTTGAGTGCTGGTTCTTTGCTTAGCCAACCCACATAAACAGTATAAACTATGAGGTTTCACACCTCTCCAGGCGAGGACTTGTGATTTCAGGCCAATTCTAGTGAAATGTTTAGGTTAGCACCTATCTCTCAATTATGGTCAACGTCTCTGAATTTCCTTCCCTTATCAAAACCGTACATACATGCTTCTTTAGATTATTCCATGAATTAGTTTGACAAGTGTTGGCCTTTCCTATGGAATCCTGCAGGCATGGTTTACAGATTTGGCTAACTCTCTCACAGAAACGTCCACCATAATTAAGGCTCAGATTTTGTCATGAGCAAGTCACAGGCAATAAACAAAAATTCACAGCCCCGTGACCTGGCCATGACTTATACTATACCCCTGACTAAATTTTTGGTGTTCTGTGGAACTCCAAGGGCACAGCTGCGGCTCTGGAGGGGGGGCTCTGGGGCACCTGCTGGTGCTGGGAGGGGCCTCCGGGATGCCTGTTGGTGCTGGGGGGGGGCCTCCGGAGCGCCCGCTGGTGCTGGGGGAGAGACTCCGGGGTACCCGCTGGTGCTAGGGGGGGGGGCAGCATGGGACCTCCACTGCTGGCAGGGGACTGCCCCACCGGCCCAGGACTGCCACCGATGCTGCTGGCGGGGGGCAGCCTGGGAGCGCCATTGTTATGGGGGGTGGGGAGGAGTGCGTCTGGCCTTGGGGTCAGTCACACCTGCCAGCAGCAGAAGTCATGGAGATCACAGAAAGACATGGAATCCGTGACTTCCGTGACAGACTCGCAGCCTTAACCATTGCGTATCGACTTTATCCTGAGATACCTACAAAACTTTGCAAGTGATCAGAGCCCCACTATTCCTCCCCTCCACACCAAATCTGATCCCTGTTGAAACGTATGTTTCATATCAGTATTTTTCTTATTCCAAAATATTCTCTTCCCCAAAAAGGTAATACAAGTTACTTCATGTCTAAACCACAAAACAGAGCCAAATTTTCAAAAGGCCTCAAACATAGCAATTGAAATCACACTTATACACATCTTTAACATTTTTACCATGTGCAAAAAGAAAACAGTTCTGGCTGGGAGGCTAACTGCATCTGCACTTGCAAGTTTGTTACAGATCTATCCAATCATGCACACATCATAGCTTTAAACATACATGAGTTTAACTGTAAAAGAGATGCACTCAAGATGTTTTGTTTCCAAATTTATAGGCCATTAAAAAGATAGCAAAAATATAAGTAAGGAAAATGGAAATACACTATTTATTTCTTATATATATGTCACAGTTAGGATACTTTGGCCCTGATTTTCAGAGGTCCTGAGTATCTGCTGTTCTCACTGACTTTAACTGGAGTTGCAGGTGTTCAGCACTTCTGAAATTCTGCCTCTTTTGGTTACAGATGTAATCTTGAGTTTCTGAGTGCATGTTGTGTATATTTAAGATAGTTATGCTAATAAGGTCTGGCTGTTTCTGTGCTAGCAGGGCAGAGCTATCAAGCAACATCATAGAACCTAGGATTCCTCCAAGATTTCCTCTTACCTTGGTTTTCAGGAATTGAGACTGGAAGTTTCGGTGCTGTTCCAGTTCATTTTGTATGTGCTTACAAAAAGCAACAGCATACTGGCGTTGGTAGTGTGGGCTGAAGTTTTTGATTACAGCCTGGGTTTTCCCTGAAACAGAACATATGAGAATAATTACATTTAATTTATATTCATTTTAGGAATAGCAGTACAAACCATATCAACATATTGTCTAACAGCAGCCAATGCTCACTGCTTCAGAGCAAGCCAGAAACCTATAATGTACTCAATTGTGTGATACTGTAAACACAATGGAAGTTTCTTCTTGATTCCAGTTGGTGAGCCATTTGTGCCTCAAATTGTTATTTTACACAATCTACTGCAAATGGTGTTCTTATTCATACACTATAGCTACCTAATCTTTTTCTTAAAACTTACTAAAATGTATTTCCCTATAAGATGCTATCTTACCATTCTCATGACATAGTGTCTCAGAACAGCCGATGTACCTTAGCAGGAAGATAAGGGTTTCAAGCCAAAAAAAAGATATTTACGAGATACTGGGGGATGTTCATGCAAATTAGCCAGCTTTGTCACATGTCACAGATTGTATTGCTGGCTCAGAAACCTTTCTCCAATCTCTTTAAAAAGGACACTTTCTAGGTTTAGCCATTGTGGTCTTTTCTCATAAACACGACACAGACACACTCTATGGGGAAATGTTTTTTTTAACAGATTTCAGTTACTTTTGGACTCCAGATATCATCAGCACTAATACTGCTACGTTGTACTTCTATAATCTCCTATATGAGAATCTCAAAGCTCTTTACAAATAATAAATGAAAATTCAACATTCCTGTGAGGGAAGAAAATAAGATTATCCTACTTCATAGTCAAGGAGACTAAAACAGAAGTTAGATGATTTGCCCAAGGTGACTCAGTGGGCAGTTGAAGAACTGGGAACCTAGCACTCCTGTCTCTCAGTCTGCATGCTAGACAACAATGCCTCTTTAGAGATACTATGAAGGCTCAGTTACAAAGATATTTATTTGAGCTGGGTGAAGAAAGGTAACTAACTCCCTTTCGTGGAGGATTTTGATATTTTGAAATTTTGGTTTAGCTCCAATTTGGAACAAAATCCAATAATTTCAAGCTTCTCCATGAAAGGAAATAGAACCCTGGTTCTGGGGTAATTCACATGGCAGACTGCCCCAGAACCACAGACCCTAGGAGCTCTGGGGTCCCTGACTTCAAAAACAGTCCAGCAGGTGGGTTGGCTGGCAGAGTTCCAGCTCAGAACTTTTTCAAAATCAAACCATCTCCGCAAAAAGGTTTCAATTTTGACAAATTGGCAAATTCTGACATAAAAAAACTTTAATAGGAATTTTTCCTACCAGCTCCGCATTTTATAGAACTGGCCACAAGTCCATAGCAGATTGGATGTACTCTAAAGGTTTTGACATATATGTTGTTACTGGAAATGTATAACCATACAAAACTTCATCCACCAGCCTCTATTTTAGTCTTACTCTAGTTGGGAACAAAGTTTTTAAAAATGAATGCATTCCCCAGAATTTTTTCACTTAATTTTGATGTTTAAAATAATTCAAGATTTTTTTTAAATATAAATTGGGTGAAAAAAAAATCTCTGTATTTTCCAGAGACAGAGTTAGGACATTTTGACATTTAAAAGTGTGAGATTTAATATTTTAGCACTTGTGAGTACTTTATTTCCTTCTGCAAATGAGACAGAACAACTCTGCTGGGGGCTCAGGGCAAACTGCTGCTGCAAGGTGGGTGGAACTTGCAAAAGTGTTCAACACTATGGTCTGGTCTGCTCCCACTGAAGTCAATGGTAGTTCCACAGCAATGAAAGTGTAATTAAACTAGGGCATAGCACTTCTGAAAATCCTATCCACAACGATGTTTTGTTATTATAACATGACGCTTGGTATTGAGAGCTGACTTGAATTTAGCAGCCATTATCCAGTGAGCCCACCTTGACTTCCTTTCTAATCCTTCATGTATTTGTGGGCCAGCAGCTCTCTAGACTCAGAAGCCCATCTGAAAGGCTTTCCAGAGTAACTGGAAGTAATTCTGTCCTATATGCCTAGATCCAGTTAGGTTCTATGCAAGAATCAAGAAATTAAGGTAGTTCTTTCTCTCTCAGAGCATGTAAAGACATAAAAAACCCCAAACACTCCTGCTCTGGCAATTTTATTTTCAGCTAGTTGCAAGTCACATAAAACTTCCTGCTAATGGGAGAGCAGGGGAAGCTATGAGAAAAAGAAGTTGCCATTAAGCAGGCTTTGGTGAGTCTACTCTATAAAGTGAGAATGGCACAAATGGCACCTTCTTACTCATATCTTCTCCCTGCATGTACCGAGAGCCATATCTGCTGACTTTAAAAAAAATTTTTACTCCTGTTCACCCTGCAGAACCAGCTCAGCTAAGCGTGAGCTGGATTCCATTCCTACTTGGGCATCAATAGCACTGCAGAGTAAATTCCAACTGAAGGACTCGATTCTGCTCTCATTTTATACCTCTACAACCACACAGAAGACAGTTACAGCTCCACAATTCCACTGAAAACAACCGCGTCACAGGTGCACAATTCCTCTGCATAGAGTGACGCCGCAGAGGTAGTCTGTGAGATCATTATTGTTGAGGATGGTCATATGAGCAGGAAAGATCCAGCTGGACTCTCAGATCCCATGTTGAGTTAAATTTTCAGATCTGTCAGTTAGACAGTCTTTTCACTAGGAAATTGAGCCTGGGTGTTCTTTGGTCCGACAGTCTCAAAGGGCCCAGTCTTGTGGGCTCCATTGACCTCAAAGGGAGTTAAGGGCACTCAGCAACCTTGCAGGATATCCCCAATGGCTCCCAGACAAAAGATTACATAAAAGAGTTACCCCAAAGTGGTCAGTAAGACAGTTTTCAGAATCATCTATATAGAACTAAAAAGGTCTTTCACACAGGAGACCTCCAGGACAGCAGAAGGTGCTGACTGTCAAGAGTCTGCATTTTATAGGGCTCCAGACTCTACCCCTTCCCAGTATGCTTTGCAAAAAGAAGATTGACAGGCAGGCATCATTTTTCCCACTCTGTCAATGAAACATACCTGTTTTTCACTGACAAGCCTCCCAGGGCCTGCTTCATAGTCTTTTTCCTGAAACTGGACCATCTTAGCCTAGTTACACTGGCATGAAAGGGGAGCCCTGACCCACCTAGACTGGAGGCCTAACAAACAAATAGAGGAATAAGCCCTGCTTGTTAAAAACTTATTTTTTTTTCTTCTCTGAGATGCCAAACTTCCAATGTCAAGTTGCTCTTTCACACAGGGTCTAAGATACTGGACCTTAAATCCACCAGTCTGCATCTTGGACTAGTCATTTTTTCAGGGGGAGGGAGGAAAGTAAGCAGGGGTGCTGAAACAATTTGTATAGTGGGGGTGCTGAGAGCCATTGAATCAAACTGTAAACCCTGTATATGATGGAAACCACTTCAAGCTAGGGGGTGAAGCATCACCCCCAGCACCCCTAGTTCCAGCACTTATGAAAGTAAGGGAATAAATTCTACCTCTGGGGAGAAAATAGTAAATCTCCCTCCAACAGGCTGTGTTTGGGAGAACTTTTCAACAGTAACTGAAGTGGCTCAGAGGTTTGGTGTATACAAAGCAGAGAGAAATTAGTAGGCCAGGTGCATGTGAGGTAGCCAAAGATGTAGGACTAATTCCATTTATCATATGAAGATTATGTCATATATTTCTTCTATGTCTGTGATATGTATGAGGCTTGATATAATCAACTGCAACATTAACCAATGAGCAATTACCATATTTCTATTGTGTTTATTTCAACTCCTGCACCACCTGTTGTATGTTGTCATTATGCTAGAATAAGCTCCTCATAATAAGAAAAGAGAAGACAATGTGTCATTCAAGTGTCATTCAGAATCTCAAACTAAATTAAAACTTGATCCTGCACCACTCAAATGAATGGGAGTCTTGACACGAGCTTCAGGGGGAGTAGGAGTATGCCCCTGATGTACTGTTCATGTGAACTTTTTTAGTTTGTTCACGACAAGACTGTGTTATCTGAAAATATAAATGATTGAAGTACAAGTAAAGGGTAACCCTTCCTATGAAATGATACTGTGGTATAAATACAGATCAAACCACTTTGTTTTCTCAGCCTTATCAGAACACTTAAGGAACGAGTTCCCCAAGTTCTTTCCCAAATTTAGTGCTTCTTTCTTTTTTGGAGTTGTTTATATCAAGCAGAGCCAAGTTTCCCACTTGGTTTGTTTGGCTACACTGCGACACCCGCCTTTACAAATGAAATGTGTTTTGAAACCTAACTCTTCTAGAATAATGTTTATCCTAACAGAATGTGATATGGAAAACTAATCAATGGAAGACTAATCAAAACTGAATTTACAAACAAGAACAAAAGTCAGCCATGGAGGTTGAGGGATTTTCTACACAATTTGGATGACAATACTCTGCACTGATGGATGTTTTTCCTTCACTGAAGATTTACATTATGGAGAATAAACTCTGCTAAGGTTGCACAAGTCTTCAGGATTCACTTCACAAAAGAAAGCCTGCATTGCTCTTTTGTGTTGCAAAGCCTTAAAGGCAAACAACAATATATCTTTAAGAACAAGAACAAATGCCATTGTATTAGAAACATATACTGGTGATCCCTTCGAGGCAGGGAGGGATCTAGAATTCCCAACTAATGAAAGGTGGTTTCTTTTCTTTCTTAAATACTCTCTTTTAAATTTCTTACATCTGCAGTTTGTTATTCTCAGTGGAGCAGATTATGGGTTCTTGGAATTTTTTTTAATCCAAACCCTTCTTTTTCTTTCCATCCATCATCAGCTAATTGGTTTGGATTTCAGAATCCAACAAGAGAATAAGAACCATCAAAATCCAGGAAGTTGGAATGGAGGCTGAAGAGTTCTCCTTTGTGTTATCAAAAAGAACAGGAGTACACCTCTACCCCGATATAACGTAACCCGATATAACACGAATTCGGATATAACGTGGAAAAGCAGCGCTCCAGGGGTGCAGGGCTGCTCAGTCTGGTGGATCAAAGCAAGTTCACTATAATGCAGTTTCACCTATAACGCGGTAAGATTTTTTGGCTCTCGAGGACAGCGTTATATCAGGGTAGAGCTGTACTTGTGGCACCTTAGAGACTAACAAATTTATTTGAGCATAAGCTTTCGTGGGCTACAGCCCACTTCATCTGATGCATAGAATGGAACACACAGAAAGAAAATATTTATCCATACAGAGAACATGAAAAGGTGGAAGTAGCCATACCAACTGTAAGAGGCCAATCAATTGAGATGAACTATCATCAGCAGGAGGAAAAAAAAAACTTTTGAAGTGATAATTGAGATGACCCATAGAAGGTGTGAGGATACTTAACATGGGGAAATAGATTCAATTAGAGTAATGACCCAACCATTCCCAGTCTCTGTTTAAACCTAAGTTAATTGTATCTAATTTGTATATTAATTCAAGTTCAGCAGTCTCTCTTTGGAGTCTGTTTCTGAAGTTTTTTTGTTGCAAAATTGCCACCTTCAAGCCTGTCATGGAGTGGTTAGAGAGGTTGAAGTGTTCTCCCACTGGTTTTTGAATGTTATGATTCCTGGTGTCAGATTTGTGTCCATTTATTCTTTTGCGTAGAGATTGTGTTATCAGAATTCCTCCTCAAACCCAATACACCCCATCCCCTCCATGGTGCTTTATCAAAACTGTGACACTTTGAGAACTCACTCTACATATTTCTTAATTTATTAACTGAACACAGTTTAACAGAGCACCCTACCTCATCTTGTACACCTTGTCTTCCTTTGGGGTTATGTTTTGGATATTTGCTAAAACGAGTGTCTGGGGTATATTAAGTGTGAATCGTGTGCTGGACACTCTTATGAAAATGGTGAGTAATTTGAACTAGGGTATATAGCATGTCTTTATGTGCTCAAATAGTTGAAACTCATTCCCCAAGACAAATTAAATGTACTTGCTTTTATTAAGATAAACAGGTTATACAGCACTTTAAATAGAGCACAGCTTGTTCTCTGAAATTCATTGCTTCCTTATTAATCTCTCTTGGGCTACCCTAAAGGCTTTCACGCCATTGTTTCCCCTCTAATTTGCATATCCTAAAAAATTATAAATTGCCATAGCTAGGGCTAAATTCTGTCTCATGTTGAGTAAAAGTGTGTTAGGGGTGCTAAGCGATGCAGGCAAACTTTTCCCCACAGCCACAGTTGCACTTCTGTAAGAACAGGCAGATTTTACTCTGCAGTGCTATATCAAAGCTTGGCATGCCTAGTAGCACTCCTTAGAGGTGCTGTAAGGTGGCTTGGAAGCTAAGGACACCTGCAAACAGGAACTTGGTAACACATATTGCTCCTTTCAGCACCAGCTGTAGCAGCCCCCACTGCTCTCCCATCCTGGCAGTTCTGCCTGCATTTGCCGTGCACAGAAAGAAAAATTCAGAGACTCACTATACAAACACACACACACGTTTTGTAAGTAGAGCCAGAACTTGGTCTTTAGGATTTAAAGATACTACCAAGTTTCTTCCTCTTCACTGGAGAAATCTCCAGCGTCATTAGCTTTTTTTTACACACTACAGCTTTTGGGTAGGATATTCTAAAGCACCCCCCATTGAGGTCAGCTCCTAAATCACCTAGGCACTTTTGAAAATCCCTTCCTTCGTTCCTCGTATGATTCTCAGTCTGCAAAAAACTGAGAAAATGTTTACTTTAACAACGCAAATCCCAGACAAAAATACATGTCTGAAACAATGAGCACTGCATACTCTGAGTGCCACTAAAGTTATCACTGTAAAATGTTGAGAAAGAAGCAGTGACCCATGATGAAAGTGTCATAACCAATAAAAGAAAATTAAGAGAAGATAACTAAACTGACAAAACAGGAATAGGAAAAATTTAAGTTAAACACTGTGTAGTATTTGCCTGCCATCAATACAGCTAGCATTGGGAATACATTTTTTAAACAATACCTAAGCTCTGAAAGCACCACAGGATCCTAATGTGATACAGATGAGGTCAAATGATGAGCTTTAATGTTACCTATACCCATGGTTTTCTATCTTCCTTCTCTAATTTCAGAGCTCGGATTTGGGGTCAAATTCTCCCTACGCCCCTGGTGAATTTAGTTCTAGGTTCAGATAAACATCCAAAAGATTGGATGCTTGCCTGAATCTCATGAGTCTTCAAAACTGGAAAAGAAATCTCATTAAAATAGGCTATGCTGCAATATTTTGGGTAATACTTGTCTCTTCCAGTTAAGCTAGAAATATTGCAAGAACCAGTTATTTCAACCTTTCCATTTCTGTCTATAACTTGGAAGTCCATGAAAAGAACAAATATTAGCCAAACTTTTTTGAAGGTCAGAAAAACTTTGGTTTGGGCTTGAACTTTGTATGGGTCTTATTTAAATCCAAAACTTTTAGCTCATTCTTAACACCAACACCAAACCCTTTAGTATTTCAATAGCACTTGTTTCTCCCACCTTAAAAGTCTCCATTTATTTATACCAATTGTTTCCCACTTCTTTACAATATTAATCAATTTAATTACCTTTAAATTAATCACAAGGCCCTTAACAGTTCCATTCCAATCTGGACAGACTTATTGGTTTCTGAACTTCCATCCCCTTGATACTATGAGTTAAGAGCGCCTATTTCTCAGTGCACATGCTGGTGTTCAATATTAGTAAAACTCAATTCTTAACACCAATGATAAAAATCTACTTATCTATCAATGAATAACTCTTGGTGCAGCCACAACACAAAAGCATGCCTTTAATGAAGATAGTCTTCTGGCTAAAGAACGTGCCTGGGAGTTAGGGAATCTGACTGCTGGAGAGGCCCTGATTTTACACCAGTGTAAATGAGATCAGTATTTGTCCCTCTTGGCTTTAAAAAGGAATTTGGTGCTTGCAGGGCCGGCTCCAGGGTTTTTGCCGCCCCAAGTGGCAAAAAAAAAAAAAAAAAAAGCTGCGATCGCGATCTGCGGCGGCAATTCGGTGGAAGGTCCTTCGCTCCAAGTGGGAGTGAGGAACTGTCCGCCGAATTGCCACCGAATAGCTGGACGTGACGCCCCTCTCCAGAGTGGCCGCCCCAAGCACCTGCTTGGCAAGCTGGTGCCTGGAGCCGGCCCCGGGTGCTTGTGAAAGATACCTGGCCGAGAGCACTGGGCACATGAAGAACTCCTGTATCCACAGAATTAAACATTTTATTAAGATGATGATTAAAAAAAAGTGAACGGTACAGAGTTTAAGCATAGAAGTTTCTGGTTATCAGGGAATAATGTACAGATTATCGAGGGGTGCAAAATTTGGTTTAAGATCGGGTGGCATAAGGAATACATAATCTGAAATATCCCCAGTTGGGGGCAAAAGGTTGATGGGTCAACGTACAGACATTGAGATGTGAAGGTATGAAGTTTATGAAGTGGCTATGTTCGGATGTGGAGTATAATGAGTGGATATGATGATGAGGATGGATTGACCCTCATTGGGTGAGATTTAATGTTCAGGGAGTTTATGGTTCCAGTTCATATGATCCAACGGAGGAAGTCTCTTGGTTCCTTTCTCGTACTGGGAGAACGATGTCACTCCAGCTCACGCCTCCTAGTACTGTCGGTGGCCGGTGATGTGTTCGGTGTAGATGTCCCTGGACCATCGGATGGTGTCTGAGACCATGAGGCGCTGCATGAGCCGTGCGTAGCATCAACCGATCCTACAGGTCCGCAGCACATGCTTGTTGCAGGGGTCCCAGGCGCCCAGGGCTCCGATGATCAGGGCGTCCATCTGCACCTCGTAGCCCTTTGCTCTCAGGATGTCGGCCAGGGGGGTGTACTTTTCCAGCTTACGAGCTCAGGCTTCGCGAAACGCTGTGGTCCTGTTCTCAAAGGAGACCGTGACGTCGACGAGGATGATCTTTTTCTGGGCCTCGTCGGTGACGACGATGTCAGGTTGCAGCTGGCTGTCAGTACCGGGGAGGGCGCAGTTCATAGAGATCTCCCCCAGGTGTGGTGTGATGGCTTTCACCAGGAGGTTCTGGATGGCGTTGTGGTGCAGCTGCCAGGCTCTGGAGTGGGGTTTGCAGCTGCACAGGATGTGGGGCAGGGTCTCGTTGGAGTAGCCACACTTCCTGCAACGCTTGTCTCGGTTCCCGTGGCAGAAGGCTCTGTTGAGCGGGACACAGTTGAGCCAGGCACGGTAGATGAACCGCCAGTTGGTGAAACGGGTGAAGCCACATCCAGCGAGGAAGTGGTTGCTGGCATCCCACTTGCTGGTCAACTAGAAGGCTTCACCCTGGTCCGGTTTACGCTTCAGGGTTTCCACGTACAGCGAGTGGATGGTGGCCTTCAGGGTCCTCTCCAGCAAGCCCCTGGCGCTCGGGGTGACGATGGTGTTGTCATCGGACCTGATCTGCGGCACCAGGACTCCCAGCTCCTGGCGCTCCTCGCATCACTCCCAGCCACAGCCAATGTGCTTCCCTAGGCGACGCATGGCGTTGTGAGTGCGGGACCACAGTGAAGCGATGTCGCGCCTGTCCCATCCAAATTCCACATCCAGGGAGCCGCTCAGGAAGTTGGCAATGTCTTGGCTGGAGGGGGCTCTGCCGATCCGCTTCTCTGTCGCGTCACGCAGGGCATTCACCGCGATGTTCCGTACCATGGCGTCGGGAGATGTCAGCAGGCGGAAGGCGTGGGTGATCACTACGACATCGCACAGGTCTCCCATGCAGGGGATGTTGGCGCCGCCGTGCCTGTGGGCGATGTAGACCAGCTCGTTGCTGGCTCTCTGGGGAAGGAACAGCCACTTCTTCAACAGCTGCCGGATGATCTTGTCTGCCTTGTTGAAGGGCACCTTCACCACAGCGGATCCCCTTAGGGTGAACGAGATGCGTGGGATCAGGTAGGTGTTCAGGGCATTTATCTTCTGCCACGGTGCCAGCAGGCAGGCGTCAATCTTGGCAACGTCCTGCAGGATCTCCTGGATGGTGTTCTCGGGTGTCTGCCGGACACGGAAACCAGTCAGCATGCCCAGGTGCTGGTATGCCTGCCCCTCTGCCAGGGGGATGATGGGCTCATCCTGGATCTGGAACCCTGTCGCCTCCACCGAGTCCCTTTTGCAGCCGTCAATGTGCAGACTTGCGCACTTCTTCGCATTGAAGCGGAGCCCCATCCAGTCGGCAGCTCGAGGTGGCGTCTAGCATACCTTGGAGGCTCTGTGGGTCATCCGCGGTCAAGACCAAGTCATCCGCGTAAGCCAGGACACTCACCCTCTCACCGTGGAGGAAGAAGCCATCTGGGCCATTGGAGATCGCTTGCAGCAACGGCTCCATGGCGAGGTTAAAGATGATGGGGCTGAGGGGACAGTCCTGCTTTACTCCACTCCAGATCGGGATCTCGGCGATCTCCATTTCGATCGATCGGATGGTGGTGCTGCACCCCTCGTACAGCTCTCGGATCACACGAAGGAAGTTCTCTGGCATCCTGAACTCCTGGAGCATGGCAAAGATGTGGTGGTGGGGCATGGATGGACAATAGCTGTACAAGTTCCCCCTGACTGTCATGTCAGCATGACCCAATCCTGATGTGGAGGGACCATCTCCAGGGAAGAAACACTGACACTAGTTGAACTGTACTTAGGATCACTAGGATTTTCCTGTGTTACATCTAGTGAATTCCTTAATGTAATCAGGAAACCTGTGAAAGGAGTTAATTCATAGGATATTGTCAGCTGCTTTCATAATGTCTGCCTTCTTCCAGTCCTCTGAGATAAATTCTACACTAAAAGTTGAAAGCTGTCTACTCATGCTTTCCCATTTTCCACGGGGATTTTGCAATGTAATATACACAAGATGTCATCTGGAAACAGTGTCTATTTAAGTCTGAGAGCCTCTGTGCTTTTTCCTAAACATTCCCTATCGCATCTACAAACAGTTCTTCCTTTTGTTATAATAAGAAACACGACCTAGTTTTAAAGTAACTATCATCTTCATTTATAAAGAGAATATTCCTGTAATACTCTAATTAACTCTAACTTACCTTTTATTATGAACAATAGAGAGAGAGAAATGGACTAGTTCTGATCTCACTGAAGCCATCCCTATGCAGATTTGTTTCCACAGGTGGAGCTAAACCAGGGAAGCTACACTAGTACAAACCCCCAGTAGAGACGTGTTGAACCAGTGTACAGTGGGGCTCGCCCTCAGTAAGTTGCCAGGGCAAGTCGCACTAGTGCAATCCCTGTTTTGCATTAACACGTGTTCATGTTAGGAATTTGCAACAGTATAGTTACATCAGAGAAAATGTCTGTAGCCCAAATCAATCTTAATGTGGGTTTTGCACTGATGTAATTCCCATCAGTCACTGCACTGTAGAATCCACGTGAGGGAGAGTAATTTGAAATAGGTCCCAAATCATTCTCTTCATATGTCTAAACATTAAGAAATCCTTGAGACTATTAGCCAATGTGCTCTACTAGAATTGTGTGAAAGTCATCTGTTTCCTGTGCAGAAACAGAATTTCTGGTGAAATATTGCCATTTATTTTAAGACTTTGACATAGAATTTGTGCTCCTCCAGAAGCAAAGCTGTTCTTTGGATTTCATAGGCAAAGCAAAATAGTTTGGAATGTTTATGTAAATTTGACTTTTTTATGCCCCCTTTTAATGCCTCTGCTTCAGCAGGGGAGAGGGAAAGAAAATGACAGTTTCTGTTCAAGTTCTTAATTTTCCATCTAAATTTGCCATTTAACTTATTCCTATGTGATTTCTATAATTTTACTTCAATGTGAAGATATTTCATAAGAGTCTGTTTAATGGACTCATAATTTTGTGATAGGCTACATTTTACATTGAGCTACACCCACGTGTTATCACGGGAGTTTCAATAGGGTTGCACGGAACAGAAATCAAGGTAGAATCTGTTCCTAATGTCCTTTTCATATAACTTCCTGAGCAGTTCACATTTCACTATGAACACTAGACTAGAGAGCACAGACTGCAGCTGGGGTAAGTGACTCCTCTCTAACTCTAAGGAGGATGAAGGTCAAAAACAGGCTGTGATTTAAAAGGTAGATCTTGAAGTGGCAGATTAAGCCAGAATATGACCAAATTGACCAAATCTATGGGGCACAAAACTGGCTCACATATTTCCTAGATTAGAGTTCTTCTGGGAGCAAACTCCTAGAGTGATTCCTGGAGGCACATTCTTCTCCATCTCCCTCATGCAGGAGTCATAAGGACCATGGGGACTCTCCACTGGAGTCCACAGAGAGGATAGGCCAGTTCTTTGATCAAGTCTTAGGGTATGTCTACACTACGAAATTAGTTCGAATTTATAGAAGCCGGTTTTATTGAAATCGGTTGTATACAGCCGATTGTGTATGTCCACACAATAAAATGCTCTAGGTGCTCTAGTCGGCAGACCGCGTCCACAGTACGAGGCTAGCGTCGACTTCCGGAGCATTGCACTATGGGTAGCTATCCCACAGCTATCCCACAGTTCCCGCAGTCTCTGCCGCCCCTTGGAATTCTGGGTTGAGATCCCAATGCCCGGATGATGCAAAACAGTGTCGCGGGCGGTTCTGGGTACATGTCGTCAGGCCCCTCCCTCCCCCGTCACAGCAACGGCAGACAATAGATTCGCGCCTTTTTATCTGGGTTACCTGGGTTACCTGTGCAGACAACATGGAGCCCGCTCAGCACAGCTGAGCTCACCGTCACCATATGTCCTCTGGGTGCCGGCAGACGTGGGACTGCATTGCTACACAGCAGCAGCTGCTAACTGCCTTTTGGCGGTAGACGGTGCAGTAGACTGGTAGCCTTCATCGGCGATCTGGGTGCTGGCAGCCGTGGGGCTTGCCTTTTGGCAGTAAATGGTGTATTATGACTGTTAGCCGGCCTATTACAAGTCGGGTCATCGCACGTTAGCAGAGTCTTCCCTGAGCAGCAGCTCGTACAATAGGCCTGAAGACCATCGTCATACACCGCCCCGTATTTGCTGCCAAGCACCCAGAAAGATGCCGAGGGCTATCAGTCACGCTGCACCGTCGTCTTAAGATGTAAAAAATAGATTTTCTCTGTATTCATTTGCTTCCCCCTCCCTCCGTCAAATCAACGGCCTGCTAAGCCCAGGGTTTTCAGTTTAATCTTTGGGGGGGACCAGTCTGTGACAGTTGTTTGTGTCTCTCCCTGATGCACAGCCACCGTTCTTTATTTTAATTCCCTGTGCCTGTACGCCATGTCGTCACTCGGCCCCCCTCCCTCCTTCCCCTAGGCCGTCAGATACTACGTTTGCGCCACAGCTCGAGCCGAGAAGCGGTTCGCGCCTTTTCTTTGAATTCTGGGTTGAGATCCCAATGCCCGGATGATGCAAAACAGTGTCGCGGGCGGTTCTGGGTACATGTCGTCAGGCCCCTCCCCCCTCGTCACAGCAACGGCAGACAATAGATTCGCGCCTTTTTACCTGGGTTACCTGTGCAGACAACATACCACGGCAAGCATGGAGCCCGCTCAGCTCAGCTGAGCTCACCGTCACCATATGTCCTCTGGGTGCCGGCAGACGTGGGACTGCATTGCTACACAGCAGCAGCTGCTAACTGCCTTTTGGCGGTAGACGGTGTAGCATGAGTGATAGCCGTGGGGCTGGCAGCCGTAGTGCTGCATTGCACCAGCCCCTTGCAGGCGATGGTATATTATGACTGGTACCCGTCGTCGTCGTACTGGTATGGCTGTCAATCATGGCCACCTGGGCAGACATGCTACTGTTTCGATGATGACGGTTACCAGTCATAATATACTATTTTCTGCCAATTGCCCAATATTGTCTGCTAAGCACCCAGAAGAGGCCGAGGGCGATGCCGGGTGCTGGCGGACGTGGGGCTGGCAGACGTGGGGCTGCATTGCTACACAGCAGCAGCCCCTTGCCTTTTGGCAGATGATGGCATATTATGATTGGTACCCATCATCGTCATACTGGTATGGCTGTCACTCATGCTGCAGCGTCGGCTGCCACCTTAAGATGTAAAAAATAGATTTGTTCTGTGTTCATTTGCTTCCCCTTCCTCCGTGAAATCAACGGCCTGCTAAGCCCAGGGTTTCCAGTTTAATCTTTGGGGGGACCATTCTGTGTGACAGTTGTTTGTGTTTCTCCCTGTTCCTGTACCTGTACGCCATGTCGTCACTCGGCCCTCCCTCCCTCCCGCCCTCCTTCTCCTGGTCCATCAGATACTACTTTCGCGCCTTTTTTCTGACCAGGCGCCATAGCTAGCACTGGGATCATGGAGCCCGCTCAGATCACCGCGGCAATTATGAGCACTATGAACACCACGCGCATTGTCCTGGAGTACATGCAGAGCCAGAACATGCCAAGGCGAAACCCGGACCAGGCGAGGAGGCGATTGCAGCGCAGCGACGAGAGTGATGAGGAAATTGACATGGCCATAGACCTCTCACAAGGCACAGGCCCCAGCAATGTGGAAATCATGGTGTTACTGGGGCAGGTTGATACCGTGGAACGCCGATTCTGGGCCCGGGAAACAAGCACAGACTGGTGGGACCGCATCGTGCTGCAGGTATGGGACGATTCCCAGTGGCTGCGAAACTTTCGCATGCGTAAGGGCACTTTCATGGAACTTTGTGACTTGCTTTCCCCTGCCCTGAAACGCCAGGATACCAAGATGAGAGCAGCCCTCACAGTTGAGAAGCGAGTGGCAATAGCCCTGTGGAAGCTTGCAACGCCAGACAGCTACCGGTCAGTCGGGAATCAATTTGGAGTGGGCAAATCTACTGTGGGGGCTGCTGTGATCCAATTTGCCAGGGCAATGAAAGACCTGGTGATAGCAAGGGTAGTGACTCTGGGCAACGTGCAGTCAATAGTGGATGGTTTTGCTGAAATGGGATTCCCAAACTGTGGCGGGGCCATAGACGGAACCCATATCCCTATCTTGTCACCGGAGCACCAAGCCACCGACTACATAAACCGCAAGGGGTACTTTTCAATGCTGCTGCAAGCCCTGGTGGATCACAAGGGACGTTTCACCAACATCAACGTGGGATGGCCGGGAAAGGTACATGATGCTCGCGTCTTCAGGAACTCTGCTCTGTTTCGAAAGCTGGAGGAAGGGACTTTCTTCCCGGACCAGAAAGTGACCATTGGGGATGTTGAAATGCCTATCGTGATCCTTGGGGACCCAGCCTACCCCTTAATGCCATGGCTCATGAAGCCATACACAGGCAGCCTGGACAGGAGTCAGGACCTGTTCAACTACAGGCTGAGCAAGTGCCGAATGGTGGTGGAATGTGCATTTGGACGTTTAAAAGCGCGCTGGCGCAGCTTACTGACTCGCTCAGACCTCAGCGAAAAGAATATCCCCATTGTTATTGCTGCTTGCTGTGCGCTCCACAATATCTGTGAGAGTAAGGGGGAGACATTTATGGTGGGGTGGGAGGTTGAGGCAACTCGCCTGGCCGCTGATTACGCGCAGCCAGACACCAGGGCGGTTAGAGGAGCACAGCAGGGCGCGGTGCGCATCAGAGAAGCTTTGAAAACGAGTTTTGTGACTGGCCAGGCTACTGTGTGAAACTTCTGTTTGTTTCTCCTTGATGAACCCTCCAACCCCCCCCCCCGACCCGGTTCACTCTACTTCCCTGTAAACCAACCACCCCACCCCACCCTCCCCTCCCCTCCCGCTTGCAGAGGCAATAAAGTCATTGTTTTTTCACATTCATGCATTCTTTATTAGTTCCTTACAGAGGTAGGGGGATAATTGCCAAGGTAGCAGGGATGGGTGGGGGAGGAGGGATGGAAAAGGACACACTGCATTTTAAAACTTTAACTCTTATTGAAGCCCAGCCTTCTGATGCTTGGGCGATCATCTGGGGTGGAGTGACTGGGTGGACGGAGGCCCCCCCACCGTGTTCTTGGGCGTCTGGGTGACGAGGCTATGGAACTTGGGGAGGTGGGCTGTTGGTTACACAGGGGCTGTAGCGGCGGTCTCTGCTCCTGCTGCCTTTCCTGCAACTCAACCATACGCTCGAGCATATCACTTTGATGCTCCAGCAGACGGACCATTGCCTCTTGCCGTCTGTCTGCAAGCTGACGCCACCTATCGTCTTCAGCCCGCCACCTCTCCTCTCGTTCATGTTGGGCTTTTCTCATCTCCGACATTGACTGCCTCCACGCATTCTGCTGTGCTCTATCAGCGTGGGAGGACATCTGCAGCTCCGTGAACATCTCGTCCCTCGTCTTACGTTTTCTCTTTCTAATGTTCACGAGCCTCTGCGAAGGAGAAACATTTGCAGCTGGTGGAGGAGAAGGGAGAGGTGGTTAAAAAAGACACATTTTAGGGAACAATGGGTACACTCTTTCATTACAAGGTCGCATATTTCGGCTTGCAGGCAGCCATCGTAGGCCACAGTGTTTTGGCTTATTTAACCTTCTTAACATGCGGGAAAGGTTGCAAACAGCAGCGCATTTCCCATCTCAAGGATGAATTGGGTTGTCCATTTAAAATGGGGTTTCAATGTAAAAGGAGGGGGCTGCGGTTTCCCGGTTAACATGCGGCACAAACACAAGTAAACCACCCCCCCCACACACACACACACACGATTCTCTGGGATGATCACTTCACCCCTCCCCCCCACCGCGTGGTTAACAGCGGGGAACATTTCTGGTCCGAATAGCAGGAACGGGCACCTCTGAATGTCCCCCTTAATAAAATCACCCCATTTCAACCAGGAGAGCTTTCTGGAGATGTCCCTGGAGGATTTCCGCTCCATCCCCATACACGTTAACAGACTTGCTTGCTTTTTTTTTGTAATGTTTACAAATATTTACAAAGTTACACTCACCAGAGGTCTCCTGTGTGCCCTGAGGGTCTTGGGTGAGTTCGGGGGTTACTGGTTCCAGGTCCAGTGTCACAAACATATCCTGGCTGTTGGGGAAACCGGTTTCTCCGCTTCCTTGCTGCTGTGAGCTACCTACAGTACCTCCATCGTCATCTTCCTCGTTCCCCGAACCGTCTTCCCTGTGTGTTTCTCCAGTGAGAGAGTCATAGCACACGGTTGGGGTAGTGGTGGCTGCACCCCCTAGGATCGCATGGAGCTCCGCGTAGTAGCGGCAAGTTTGCGGCTCTGCCCCGGACCTTCCGTTTGCTTCTCTGGCTTTGTGGTAGGCTTGCCTTAGCTCCTTAATTTTCACGCGGCACTGCTGTGTGTCCCTGTTATGGCCTCGGTCCTTCATGGCCTTGGAGATCTTTTCTAATACTTTTCCATTTCTTTTACTGCTACGGAGTTCAGCTATCACTGCTTCATCTCCCCATATGGCGAGCAGATCTCGTACCTCCCGTTCGGTCCATGCTGGAGCTCTTTTGCGATCCTGGGAGGACTCCATGACGGTTACCTGTGCTGATGAGCTCTGCGTGGTCACCTGTGCTCTCCACGCTGGGCAAACAGGAAATGAAATTCAAACCTTCGCGGGTCTTTTCCTGTCTACCTGGTCAGTGCATCTGAGTTGAGAGCGCTGTCCAGAGCGGTCACAATGAAGCACTGTGGGATAGCTCCCGGAGGCCAATAACATCAAATTCCGTCCACACTACCCCAATTCCGACCCGCAAAGGCCGGTTTTATCGCTAATCCCCTCGTCGGAGGTGGTGTAAAGAAACCGGTTTAAAGGGCCCTTTAAGTCGAAAGAAAGGGCCTCGTTGTGTGGACGTGTCCAGGCTTAATTCGGTTTAACGCTGCTAAAGTCGACCTAAACCCGTAGTGTAGACCAGGCCTTAGTCATTATTAAGTTAACAGAAACTCAACAGTTCTCTTTCGTAATGTCCACTAAAACCTATGTGTGAGTGCTCTGGAGAATAGGTTCATCAGCAATCAAATCAAAACAACAAAACTCCAAATACTTTCATGTTACCTCTTCATTAAGAAGCTTGACATTCACTTGAACTTCATCCACAAGTTATTTATTCTAACTTTCATAGGTCTAGGGTGCCTGGGGTAAAATATTTTAATATCATCCAAAATTAGCAGCGCCAGAAGCAAAGTCATTGGGATGGAGAGCATGCTTGCCTCACTTTTTGCACATTGGCAGTCAGTTTTGTAACAATTAGGTGATAACAGGCAGGAAGACATTTGGAAAGAAATTTGAGGGACACTTATTTTGTTATTGATGCCTGCATCCTCTTGCATAGTTCAGAATCATGAGCACTTTAATCAGAATGGATAACAAACTTTACATTGCAGCAACTGGCTGATCTGGATCTCATCATAGCCAGAAATGAAAGTGATGATGAAATAGGGTCAGAGGATTTTTGTTGTACTGCATCTTAGTCCAGATTAAGAGAGAGAGTATTGGAGGTCACAAAGAAAACTTAATGAATGAGTCTTCACAACTCATCTGGTCACACATGTGATATAAGTATTATTTTCCCTACCGCAATTTTGGGGAAACTCGTGCATACAGGTGAAATAATTTGCTCCAGGTTACAGAAAAAGTCCATGTAAGAGAGCTGGAATTAGAACTCTGGAGTTCCAGACTACTAGTCCTGACCACAGCCCACTAAACTATACATTTAAAGATACATAGGAGGTCAAATGCACTACCAGGTTACAAACCAGGGCATATTCCAAGGGCAATTACTAGGGTCTTCCTTCCTCTTCCCTTAATACAAGCAAGACTGAAGGGGTAAGAGGGTAGTGCTGGTGACTTGTCCCCTTTCTTACACATTCCACTTTTGTGAGAGATCTGGGACACCAATGTATTATGCTTCTCTGTGACTCATTCATCTCCAGTTGATTCATCTACTCCCTTAATACATGCACTCTCTCAGACATGTACCTCTTCATGTACACTGTCGCCATGTGGGTCACTCTCTTCCCACTGCATCTGTGCAGCCTTGTCCAGTGAGAGGCAGACGGGTGCCCCCCCTTACCAGATAAGCATTACACACACACAAAGAAGGGTATAAATAGCTCTGAAAGCATAACAATAACTCTGCCTCATCTATAGCAGGAAAGAGCCAATAAACACAAGCAAAAGTATTGGCTGTACTGCCCTAGTTGTATGCACGTATGACTGGGGCATAGAGCTAAAGGCAACTATTGGAAAAATCTGAATGTTAACCCTTAGGGGACGGAATTCAAACATTAGCACATCAGAACTGCACTTTAAGTGACAAGTGACTGCATAAGAGTGGCACCTTTTTACTCAGCAGATCTGCTTCTTGGGTGCATTTAGTCATTCCTGCTCATTAAAGCAGGAACAGTAAGTTTCATTACTTTTTGTTCCTTTTAGCACTGCACAGGCAAGCTGCCAGAGAGTGAGCAAGTTGGTTTGCAGAACCTTTAGTAGTGGTGATGAAATGTGAGCAGATTAACTTTCATATCCCTAGTTGAGTTTGCAAGACTCACACTCAAAAAACCCTCTGCTTTTTATTTATGAAATTAATTTATGATTTGGAAATAATTGACAGACAATGAACAAAGAGTTTCACAACAGCATTGTCATTGAGTGTCTGTTCAGGGTAGACTAGCACTTCATGGGTTGTCCAAATTTGTCAGTTTTTATTCATGAAAAACATCCCTTTCTCTTAAACCCAATGTGTTTATTACAAGTGTAAAAGAGGTAGTCTGTCCTGAAAGTTTTTGAAATGTATGTTCTTTATTGGTAATGGGTTTAGAATAAAAATGTTCTGCTTGTAAACAACTAATCAAGGTCAAATTCTACAGGCCTGGGGTCTGAGAATCTTTTGTTTATATACGGTATTTCCAAGCAACAGCAAACTTTTAGATTAAAAAAACCCTATAAATTAATCCAGTCCAACTCCTGGGGAACAACAGCGGATTATGCTTGCTCTACAATATAGTAGTGGCTTACTCTAATTGAAAGTGAACAGGCTGTCAGGCTCATTACTGCCAAGTTGTACCAAGTACTAAAAACATTGTAAAGAGATGTTGATATCAAGTTCTAGAAATGCAAGCCAACACTGCAACAGCCCTTAAATTATGTGTCCTCTCTCCTCCCCTTTAATGATGAAACTGCAAGCAGATGTCACTTTTCTGCACCAATATCCATGAGATAGAATGTAGCAGAATGAATCAAAAATCTTCCACATCAGTGATTTTATATTAATAGAAATAGTCATCTTCACAGAACAGTGATGCAGGATCTGACACCATAACACCTCTTAGGCCTGATTCTCATTTACACTCAGACAGCTTTCTAAGTGACCTTCAAGTGGGCACAGATTATATTTACGCTCACTTTAAAACTGTTTTACACTTGCCAGACAACCTCTGCTTCATCTGGACACTAGCTTTCCATTAATGCAGTGTTGCTGTTTTTTAATCATAGCAGCTTGAGGCACTCAGAAGACTGACATAATGTCTACTTAAGTGGACAACATTTAACCCAAATAGCCATCTCACCACAGGTAGTATTCCAATGCTGCAAGACCCTATACCACTGGCACATCTATCAGTTGGTCTCCACTCTCCAGGACCATTCTTTTTCCTTAGCTTGTGCTTCTTCCATTGGTCCAGAGCTTAGGTCTGGTCTATACTAGGAATGTTTACATCAGTATAGCTATGTTTCTCGGAGTATGAAAGATATACCAGCCTATTCCCCCCACCCCGCTTCCCCTGTAAACTGCACTAGGTCGATGGGGATTAGCTACGCCAATGGGAGAATCCTTCCTGTCAGTGTACGTAGTGTCTACTCTGAAGCATACAACAGCACAGCTGTGCCGCTGTAGTGTTTAAGTGTAGACACCCTTAGTCTTGTTACCCTTCAGGACAATAAGGTTGAGTAAACAGAATGGCCTAGGTGGGATGATCATGAGGAATGTACAGAGCTTCATTCTGAGGTGGGAGTTTATCCACATGGCATTTGTCAATAAACTGGTTTGGTTTATATTTTTTGTACCTGCATTCAGGGTGCTTGGAAATCTCAAAATAAATGCTTCCCAACCTAAGTTCCCAGGAAGGTAGGTGGAAACTGAGAATCTGGGGTGGTGGGCCTAAATAGAAAGTATGTAAGAGTCTTTAAATTGCTTCACAGGGATTCCTACTGAATGGGCATCTCAGAAAAAGAGCAGGACAAAAAGCCTGATTGAGATGAAAAGTTGGAAAAAAGAGCAAGGTAAACCCAATTAATCTCAATCACCACAACAGAAGAGTGGTGAAGCAATATAGAATAACTGAAGAAATAACTCTCTCAAAGATTCCCTAGAATTCAATTTCCCACTTCAGTTTGTGCTTGCTTGAGAGGTTGCAAAGGAAAGCCTTTCGTGACTTATGGTTGCTTATACTGCCCTTGTGTTTGTCTCACTTCTTTCTTGGTAATCTTAATTTTCTAAATCAAGTCTCTGGCTATATCATTCCAGGAAACTCTAATAACCCAAACCACAATAAGTCACCTTCATGCTGCAAGCGTTATTCACAAGCATAAAAAACAGATAGGCAGTTCCAGTGTATTTAAAATGTTTTTCAAACTATGATTAGTTATCTGGGAAACAGAGAAGCATCCTGGAATAAGAAAAGATGTAAGTGGGGATTTTAATGTTCAAAAGTTCCAATGTCTTCTATGTACCAGTGTTGAGGAGGTGGCATGGCAAGAACAGGTTAGAAATATGTACTCCAAGCAGATGTGGTGAACAATCTAGGCTTTCAAATTGTAAACATGTAACCCTTTGAATAAAAATCAAGAACTTTATTTCTCACTCTTCTCCATATTTTAAAAGGAAACTAATTACCGGTAGTTTAAAATCATATTTTAAAAATCTTCACCTGTATAAATAATTTAAAAAGTGAAATATTTAAATATAATTTACTTTTCAGTGTGTGTCTATACATACACACACACGTATACACTTAAGTTTAGTCCATTTTCATTGTCCAATTTGTTTCACTTTGATTTGTAGTCAGTTTCCAGTCATTTTCACTTTCAGGTTTTCATGAATTTCATTACAAAAAGATTGGAATACCTGAGAGGGTAATATTTACCTGTTTCTACCAGAACTGGGGGGGAGGGGAGGCAGAAAAGGGGGAAGTCATGAAAAAACTTCTATTGATCCTAGAGTTTGTAAAACCTTGATTTTCCAAAACCTAAATTTTGAGTTTAAATTTAAGGTGCCCATTTAATTATAGGTTTCAGAGTAGCAGCCGTGTTAGTCTGTATCCGCAAAAAGAACAGGAGTACTTGTGGCACCTTAGAGACTAACAAATTTATAGAGCATAAGCTTTTGTGGACTACAGCCCACTTCTTCGGATGCATTTAATTATACTTTTTAATTGTATTGTTTCAAAGCCCTGTGACATAATGTGATTACATTTTAACACCACATCACTACATTGTATTGGAGCACTATATCACAGGACAACAATGTAATGTCATAACATTCCCATGTTATAACATTTCACGAGCCTGGGGAGTCATTTTGCAGAGTTGCCCTGATAAAATTGGGATGATCCTGGTAATAGCAAGACTGGTAGCAACAGTGTACCTGGTACCTGAAATTCTAAAAAGTATAGGAACACAATAGTGTGAACTATAGATAGTAACAGCCATAACTTTGAATCTCCTTGTTTTGTCTTTTTGTATAACAACTGCAAGTTCAGTTTGTCTCTAGTGATAAGATACTTCAATCATCATGTCACATTTCTACACATCCATATAATTAATGCATAGTATGGTGACTGCTGTGGCCTAGTGGACTCACATTGGAACTTACAATGTGTGACCTTGTCCAGACCAAATAGTGTCTCTGGCTGTCATTTACCTGATCTGAACCAATTCTCCATTCCTATGTTTACAAAAACAAGGGTAATATGTTTATCCACCTTTGTAAAACCCTGAGAGATCAATAGATAGAAAGTGCTCTATTTATTCAAAATATCATGTTTATAATTGAAAAATATTTGGAAGTAGTATGTCACACTAGTCAATCTATTTTAGGAGCAAATCCTCCCGTGCCTCTCCATGGGAATGTACCCTCTGTTAGGCACAGGGCCGGCTCCAGGCACCAGCCCCCCCAAGCTTGTGCTTGGGGTAGCACCTGGAGGAGGGCGGCGCGGCGCTCCGGCTCCCGCCACCAGGGAGAGCGGAGCCGCAGTGGGCTCGCCACCCTCCCCCGGCACTCCGGCCGCCGGGGAGAGCGGAGCCCCGGCCAGCTCGCCGCCCTCCCCCCAGCGCTCTGGCCGCCAGCGGAGCCCCGGCCGGGCTCACTGCCCTCCCCCCAGCGCTCTGGCCGCCAGGGAGAGCGGAGCCGCGGTGAGCACTCCGCCCTCTCCCTGGCGCTCCGGCCGGTTGGGGAGAGCGGCCCGCGGCCGGGCTCGGTGCCCTCCGCTGCCACGCTGGGGTGGGGGGTGGAGGGGCGGCGGGAGGCTTTTTTGCCTGGGGCGGCAAAAAAGCCAGAGCCGGCCCTGGTTAGGCAGAGAACTGATCCAGTTCTGGTAGGGGTTTGATGTTGGAAAGAGAAAGGAGGAAGTCTGAGCGTCAACTGTGCTGCGAGGGAGCTCCTTCTACACTACTATAGGAGGGCAGCAACTGGTGATAAAAAAGGTGTGTACAGTGGACCTATGATTATGCAAATGCACTCACCAACCCCTTTGTGGAAGTGAAGGCACAGCTACTACAATGGCTACTTGTTTGTGGATTGTTTGGGATGATCCTGGAAGTCTACACAGCAATGAAACAGCCCCACAGCCCAAGCCCTGCAAGCCTGTTGGCTAGAATGGGCCAGCTGCAGGTTTTTCTTTGCTGAGTAAACATACCCCCAGTTGCCTTCGGAAACTGGAAGGCCAAGAGATGACTTTTTGGTCCCTCTGACACACACACCCCATCCCTCCATGTGCCAAGCTCAGAATCAGGGTCTTGGTGTTTCTGCCTTAAAAAACCCAAGCAGAATTATTTTTTAAATCAAATCACCAAAAAGCAAATGTTAATTTTTTATTTTTTGCTTTGCACTTCACCTTTAAACATTCTACACAAAGATAACAGGGACTATTAAAGCCAATTAACCACTCCCTCTATACTTGGCAGGCTTTGCTTCACTGATTCCTTCTGGGTCAGAGAGAACCTGTTGTATAAAAGCTAGTATGAAGTGTTCAAATTTAGAATTAATACCATACTCCACAATTATATCCTGGAAGCAGTTAGATTTGTATTTCAAAAAAGTTCTGCAATTACAAGAGTGAAGATTAAAAGGACACTTCCTTACTCAGCAAATCTGCTGCTTGAGTCATTTATGTTTGTTTTATGGGGGAAAAACACAAGGATTTTACACCTTGGCCCTGCAAAGTCAACATGGATACAGGATGGCCAAGTGAGCTCACACCTATTCTGCCTCATGCATAATCTGTAAAACTGTCAGTTATGATTGTAGAATCTCTATTACAAGTCACAGTGAAAGTGGTAGAAAGAGCCACCTAGATTTTTCTAATCCCAGGTTGAGTTTACAGGGATGACAGTTAGAAAAATCAACTTTTAATTAAGAGAGTGAATTTGATGACAGTCACTGAGGAAAAAACTATAAATATGGGGCATATTGTCATTTTGTAGTCACTTATTTTACTACAAAAACAACAAAGAGTCTGGTGGCACCTTAAAGACTAACAGATTTATTTGGGCATAAGCTTTCGTGAGTAAAAACCTCACTTCTTCGGATGCATAGAGTGAAAGCTACAGATGCAGGCATTATATACAGACACATGGAGAGCAGGGAGTTACTTCACAAGTGGCGAACCAGTGTTGACAAGGCCAATTCAATCAGGGTGGATGTAGTCCACTCCCAATAATAGATGAGGAGGTGTCAATTCCAGGAGAGGAAAAGCTGCTTCTGTAGTGAGCCAGCCACTCCCAATCCCTATTCAAGCCCAGATTAATGGTGTTGAATTTGCAAATGAATTTTAGTTCTGCTGTTTCTCTTTGAAGTCTGTTTCTGAAGTTTTTTTGTTCAATGACAGTGACTTTTAAATCTGTGATAGAATGACCAGGGAGATTGAAGTGTTCACTTACTGGCTTGTGTATGTTACCATTCCTGATGTCCGATTTATGTCCATTTATTCTTTTGCGGAGGGACTGTCCGGTTTGGCCAATGTACATGGCAGAGGGGCATTACTGGCACATGATGGCATATATGACATTAGTGGATGTGCAGGTGAATGAGCCCCTGATGGTGTGGCTAATGTGGTTGGGTCCTCTGATGCTGTTGCCAGAGTAGATATGGGGACAGAGTAGGCAACGAGGTTTGCTACAGGGATAGGTTCCTGGGTTGGTGTTTCTGTGGTGTGGTGTGTAGTTGCTGGTGAGTATTTGCTTCAGGTTGGGGGGTTGTCTGTAAGCAAGGACTGGCCTGCCTCCCAAAGTCTGTGAGAGTGAGGGATCATTTTCCAGGATAGGTTGTAGGTCGTGGATAATGCGCTGGAGAGGTTTTAGCTGGGGGCTGTATGTGATGGCCAGTGGTGTTCTGTTATTGTCCTTGTTGGGCCTGTCCTGTAGTAGGTGATTTCTGGGTACCCGTCTTGCTCTGTCAATCTGTTTCCTCACTTCCCCAGGTGGGTATTGTAGTTTTACGAATGCTTGATAAAGATCTTGTAGGTGTTTGTCTCTGTCTGAGGGGTTGGAGCAAATTCGGTTGTATCTTAGGGCTTGGCTGTAGACAATGGATCGTATGATGTGTCTTGGATGGAAGCTGGAGGCATGTAGGTACGTATAGCGGTCAGTAGGTTTCCGGTATAGGGTGGTGTTTATGTGACCATCACTTATTTATACTGTAGTGTCCAGGAAGTGGATCTCTTGTGTGGACTGGTCCAGGCTGAGGTTGATGGTGGGGTGGAAATTGTTGAAGTCCAGGTGGAATTCTTCAAGGGCCTCCTTTCCGTGGGTCCATATGATGAAGATGTCATCAATGTAGCGCAAGTAGAGGAGGGGCACTAGGAGACGAGAGCTGAGGAAGCGTTGTTCTAAGTCAGCCATAAAAATGTTGGCATACTGTGGGGCCATGCGGGTGCCCATAGCAGTGCCACTGACTTGAAGGTATAAGTTGTCCCCAAATCTGAAGTGGTTGTGGGTGAGGACAAAGTCACAAAGCTCAGCCACCAGGCTTGCTGTGGCCTCATCAGGGATACTGTTCCTGACAGCTTGTAGTCCATCCTCATGTGGAATATTGGTATAAAGTGCTTCTACATCCATGGTGGCCAGGATGGTGTTTTCAGGAAGAACGTCAATGCACTGTAGTTTCCTCAGGAAGTCGGTGGTGTCTCGAAGATAGCTGGGAGTGTTGGTAGCATAGGGTCTGAGGAGAGTGTCCAAATAGCCAGATAATCCTGCTGTCAGAGTACCAATGCCTGAGATGATGGGGCGTCCAGGGTTTCCGGGTTTATGGATCTTGGGTAGCAGATAGAATACCCCTGGTCGGGGTTCTGGGGGTGTGTCCATGTAGATTTGTTCCCGTACTGTAGCTGGGAGTTTCTTGAGCAGATGGTGTAGTTTCTTTTGGTATTCCTCAGTAGGATCAGAGGATAGTGGCCTGTAGAATGTGGTCTTGGAGAGTTGCCTGGCAGCCTCCTGTTCATAATCTGACCTGTTCATTATGACTACAGCACCTCCTTTGTCAGCCCCTTTGATGATAATGTCAGAGTTGTTTCTGAGGCTGTGGATGGCATTGCGTTCTGTACGGCTGAGGTTATGGGACAAGTGATGTTGTTTGTCCACAATTTCAGCCTGTGCACGTCTGCGGAAACACTCTATGTAGAGGTCCAGTCTGTCATTTCGACCATCAGGAGGAGTCCACGCAGAGTTCCTCTTCTTGTAGTGTTGGTAGGAAGGTTCCTGTGGGTCAGTGCACTGTTCAGTGGTGCGTTGAAAATATTCCTTGAGTCGGAGACGACGAAAGTAGGCTTCCAAATCACCGCAGAACTGTATCATGTTCGTGGGGATGGTGGGACAGAAAGAGAGTCCCCGAGATAGGACAGACTCTTCTGCTGGGCTAAGTGTGTGGTTGGAAAGATTGACAATGTTGTTAGATGAGTTGAGGGTACCATTGTTATAGCCCCCAGAGGCAGGTATTAGTTTAGATAGCTTACAGTCCTTTTTCCTCTGTAGAGAAGTGAAATGTGCATTGTAAATGGCTTGTCTCATTTTTGTAAAGTCCAGCCACGTTGAAGTTTGTGTAGAAGGCTGGTATTGTATGAGAGTCTCCAGTTCTGAGAGCTCATTCTTGATCTTCTCCTGTCTGCTGTACAGGATGCTGATCAGGTGGTTCCTCAGTTTCTTTGAGAGTGTGTGGCACAGTCTCTCACCATACTCAGTGTAGTATGTTGATTGCAATGGATTTTTTACCTTCAGTCCTTTTGGTATGATGTCCATCTGTTTGCATTTGGAGAGGAAGATGATGTCTGTCTGTATTTTACTACAATTGCACTTTAATAATTAGGTTCTCTTTGCCATAACAAGAAAAGCATTTCTTCTGGGACAGATCATGGTTTTCCCCAAACTTGTATTGTTTTTAACTTTAATTAGCAGGACTGTCAGAACTAAGTATATTCGAGTGAGATTCCTGTACAGCATGCAACTATGGTTTAACTATGAAATAAAGGTGTTGACATCAAATATCACTAGGCTGGGGTTTTGAAATCCTCTTTGTCCTCCATGAGGCTGATTTCATCATATCCTTGTTTAATATTAGGAGAAAGGAGTTTCAGAGAGCTATTGTATCCACTCAAAAGACCTTGACAATCAGCCAACTCCTTTACATTATTTCTATCTCCCTGGGATGTGCTTCACTTTCTCTCTCAAGGGTTCATCAATGCTTCATTGAGAAGACCATAGGTACTGCTTGTTATTGCTTTATCATTCTAATGAGATGATGTCCTTGGTTACCCATTGTATTTCTTAATCACTGCATATGTTTTAAGAATTTCCCAGTCCAACCAATGCTGCTGTCTCAATACTTCAATGTTACTTCCTTTTCTAAAATAGCTTGCCTCGTTTCCTGTTTATTAATCTTCCACATTTACCATGATAAGTCCTGGTAACAAGTACCACATTTATTTAATTAATTTATTTATTTTAACAACTTTTCTATTGTGTTTGGAGTAAAAGTTGGGAGGGTACCTAGTGAAACAACAACTGACTTTACTAGGGTTACCATTCGTCCAGATTTTCCCAGACATGTCCAGTTTTTTGGATTAAAAATAGCGTCCAGGAGGAATTTGTAAATAGCTACAAATGTCCGGGATTTCCCCCCCATGCAGAGCGCAGCAGGGCTGCAGGAAATTCAGCTGCTCGCATGGGGCTCCCGCAGCCAAAGCCCTTCCCCCGCAGCTTCAGATCAGCTGCCGGAGTCCAGCCCGGCCAATGTAGAGCTACCCCTCCCCTCCCTGCATTCTCAGATTGCCGGCCGGCTGGGCCATTCACATCGGACCTCAGCAGCTCCTCCTCCTCCCCCACTTCTCTTCCTCCCCTGCTCCTCCTCCCCTGCTGCCCAGCGCCCCACTCTGGCAGCACTGTGCAGGGGCAGGGACCAGGTTGTGTGTTGCGCTGGGGAGTGCAGCCATGTGTCGGGCTTCACATGGAGACCGACATGCTGTTCTAAGCGGCAGGGTAAGGGAGCCAGGGGGCTGGAGAAGGGGCAGGGGGTTTCTGGAGGGGGCAGTCAAGGGACAGAGAGTAGGGGAGATTGGATGGGTCACGGGTTCTGGAGGGGGGCTGTTGGGATGGGGGTGTGGAGAGGGGTCGAGGCAGGCAGGGAGCAGAGGGGGTTGGATGGGTTGGGAGTTCTGGGGGTCCTGTCAGGGGGCGGGGAGCGGTTGGATAGGGCGTGGGAGTCCCAGGGGGCTGCTGGGATGGGGGTGTGGAGAGGGGTCAAGGCAGGCAGGCAGCAGAGGGGGTTGGATGGGTCAGGAGTTCTGGGGGTCCTGTCAGGGGGCGGGGAGCGGTTGAATAGGGTGTGGGAGTCCGGGGGGGTCTGTCTGGGGGCGGGGGAGTGAATATGGAGTGAGGGTGTGGATAAGGGTCGGGGCAGTCAGGGGACAGGTAGGGTCCTAGGGGGGCAGTTAGGGTGGGGGGTTCTCAGGAGGGGCAGTCAGGGGACAAGAAGCAGGGAGGCTTAGATAGGGGGTGGGGTTCTGGAGGGCAGTTAGGGGCAGGGGTCCCAGGAGGGGGCAGTCAGGGGACAAGGAGCAGGGTGGGGTTGGGGGTTCTGAGGGGAGCAGTCAGGGGGTGGGAAGTGGGAGGGAGTGGATGGGGCGGGGCTACAGCGGGGCTCCCCCACCTGTGTCCTCTTTTTTGATTGTGGAAATAAGGTAACCCTAACTTTACTAACAGTAAGAAATTTATTCCACTGAGCTTAACTGAAACTACATAAGCAGGTGAGATAACTCCAACTTTTACTACTTCCAAAGTAACTCCAGCCACCACAGCTCTCCATCAGGATATTAATTTACAAAAACTCACTCATCAGAGAACACTCACTGGCATATACATACCGTGTTGAACAAAGCAACTTTTAGCTGCTTTAACCCTTTCATGGACGTCACAGAAGGCAGCAAAGTTGGAATGTTTTTAAAAACAGATTTTTTCTTGACTGCAATCCTTTATTTAGTAGATTAGCAATCAGCCTCTTTCCTACCCTTGCCTTCATATTGTTGTTTATGCTGCCCCTACATTGTGTCTCCCATTTCTGTCTTTAAATTCTTCCTTAAAATCCACTTCCATTAATCTGTCCTATGTTAACTGCAGCACTGATATTTATTTCCCTTTTTGAAAGGTGGTCCTGTGTTCTGATTTGTGCATATCAGATTGTAAATTCTTCAGGTCTCTATGTTCTGTAAAATGCCTTCTATATTTACAGTGCTATATAAGCATTTATGAATATTAAAGAGCTGCTAAGGACTCATGGAAGACATTGTACTCAGAAATAATTCTACAGTATATCATTGTTTATTTTTCTCTTCTGTCTGACAAAATATTTTCTAGAAATATTATGTAAACCAAATGCTCAATTTGAATTTACTTAACACAAAAATAACACCCCTTCTGTATTAAGTTAATGTATATATTCTATATATATATTTGTAGTTCTCATTTAAACATATTTAGAACATATATAGTGGTTTACATCTTCAAAGCACTGCACCAGCATTAATCTTTCCAACACCCCTGCAAGGTAGGTGAGTATTATTCTAATTCATAGATGGAGACTCATAGATCAAAGATAAGGGTCTGGTTTACAGCAGCACTGAGCACCCATACTCCTGTGGAGGGCCATCCATTACTTGGACATTAGTGAGAGACTTCATAAGCAAGACAGTACAGATTTTCTGAGACAACATTTTAGTAAATTAGACTAAAAAATATTTCAAAAAGGCAAAATCAAAACAAATGGTTTTAACCCAAACCGATGGTTTTTTGGATTGCAAATTTGCAAAAATCTGATATTATTTTTCAAAACAGTATTTTTTTTTTTAGTTATCAAATTCTTGGGGATGGGTAAACTATTTCCTGTCCAGCCCCATTCATAAGTGACTAAAAAAATGGCCATAAAATATTGCAGTCTTTGGTGCTGACTAGTACAGTAGTTACAGAATTAGGTTGTCTATTTCTAGAGGTGTTAAATGATTATTTTTAAACATCTTCTGGACTAACAAGCTTAGGCCTTTATAGGGCAACTGTCCCATCAACTGGAGTATCTGTGTTCAGTAAGACTGGAGTAGACACACCTGAAAGATTAAGGCCAAATTTTTCAAAAGTGTCCACAGATTTGGGTGCCTCTAGTTTAGGGAACCTAACTTGAAGGCACTTTGGGTCTGATTTTTTAGAACTGCTGAGCACCCACAATTACTATGAGTTGTCAGTGCTCGGCACCTCTGAAAATCAGGCCTTGATTTTAAAAAGTGTTCCATGAGGTTCCATGTGTTGTAACAAATATTTTTATATACCATTTATTTATTTAGGAAGTATTAACAGGTTTATTGCCGTACAAATATAGAAACAAAATAATACAAAAAATCTGTCTAATAGATTTCAGAATAGTTTCCAAGGGAAGTGGTGGAAGCCTTATTGCTTGTGTCATTTAAAACTGACCAGCAGGAAGCATTGGAAAGTGAGCTGTAGGAAACAATCCTGCCTTGACCCTGAAACGGAGCAGATGATCTGAGAAGTCTTTTCCTTCCTTAATTTCCTATTAACTTTTTGACATTTCTAATATGTTTTGTTTGTACTCCTTCTATAATGTATTCTGAAGTTAAGCTACAAACATTAAATTCTAGCAAATACTTGGAAAAAATACACAGAAGCAACAGTAGCCCTGCATTCACGACTAGCTCACTTAAACTTCAAATATGCTATAAAAAGAAGCTTGATTTTTTTAAGAACATTATTAAAAATGAACACATTATTTTCTGCAGAACTATTCTGAAAATAACCCAGTAATTCTTAGTCTCTGTCTAATAGTCTGTTAGCTTGCATACTTTTGGTTAGCATATTATTCTGTCCAGACGAATTTTATCACAAAAAAATGCCTAAACTAAACTATTGAATTCTATAGCCCTACAGTCATAAATGAGAGCTCAAGACATGATTTATAGGTCCTTCATGACTTGGGTTCCTTCACATACATGGCAAATAGGATACAACGTCCAGATTGCATATTATTGTGATTGCAATAAAGTATAACACTGGTCTACAATTTTTGAGAAGTCATCTGCTTCAGAGATAAAATGTGCTATTTATTATGTATTTTGATGTGCTGAATTCAAATATGACAATTAAAACAACTGATTGGCTACTGTTTCTAAGATATTTAAGTTTTTACATTTTATGTCTATGTATATTGTGTAGATAGTAGAGTTTTAATCATAAATTGTAAACCTAGGTCTTTTCATGTGTTTATGGTTGTTTTACATGATAATATTTCACCTGTCCTGTTTATGTAACACATTAAAAATCAGCAAAAGGGTTATATAAATAAAAGTTATTATGAAACAAAAGGCAAAAAACTATTATGTACATAGTTTAGTCCTATTCAGTGTCTACTCGGCGCTTCTTGGCTTGTCTCTTGTATTCATTAAATGGAGCATCTCTTGTCACTGTCCAGCAATAGTCTGCAAGCATTGATGGGCTCCATTTGCCCTGATAGCGTTTCTCCATTGTTGCAATGTCCTGGTGAAATCGCTCGCCGTGCTCGTCGCTCACTGCTCCGCAGTTCAGTTGAAAAAAATCTAGATGAGAGTGATTTAGTGTGTATCTTTAGTGACATGTTGCAACCAAGGCTTTTGTATGCCTTGAGGAGGTTTTCCACCAACAACCTGTAGTTGTCTGCCGTGTTGTTTCCGAAAAAATTTATTGCCACTAACTGGAAGGCTTTCCATGCCATCTTTTCCTTGCCACACAGTGCATGGTCAAATGCATCATCTCGAAGAAGTTCACGAATCTGAGGAACAACAAAGACACCTTCCTTTATCTTAGCTTCACTTAACCTTGGAAATTTTCCACAGAGGTACTTGAAAGCTGCTTGTGTTTTGTCAATGGCCTTGACAAAGTTCTTCATAAGACCCAGCTTGATGTGTAAGGGTGGTAACAAAATCTTCCTTGATTCAACAAGTGGTGGATGCTGAACACTTTTCCTCCCAGGCTCCAATGATTGTCGGAGTGGCCAATCTTTCTTGATGTAGTGGGAATCTCTTGCACGACTATCCCATTCGCAGAGAAAACAGCAGTACTTTGTATATCCAGTCTGCAGACCAAGCAAGAGAGCAACAACCTTCAAATCGCCACAAAGCTGCCACTGATGTTGGTCATTGTTTATTCACCTCAAAAGTTGTTTCATGTTGTCATAGGTTTCCTTCAGATGGACTGCATGACCAACTGGAATTGATGGCAAAACATTGCCATTATGCAGTAAAACAGTTTTAAGAGTCGCCTTCGATGAATCAATGAACAGTCTCCACTCATTTGGATTGTGAACCATGTTGAGGGCTGCCATCACACCATCGATGTTCTTGCAGGCTACAAGATCACCTTCCATGAAGAAGAATGGGACAAGATCCTTTTGACGGTCACGGAACATGGAAACCCTAACATCACCTGCCAGGAGATTCCACTGCTGTAGTCTGGAGCCCAACAGCTCTGCCTTACTCTTGGGTAGTTCCAAATCCCTGACAAGGTCATTCAGTTCACCTTGTGTTAGGAGGTGTGGTTCAGAGGAGAAGGATGGGAGAAAATGTGGGTCCTATGACATTGATGGTTCAGAACCAAAAGTTTCATCCTCTTCCTCGCCTGACTCAAGTGAGAATGATTCTGGTGCATCAGGAACCGGCAGTCCTTCTCCGTGGGGTATTGGGCGTATAGCTGATGGAATGTTTGGATAATGCACAGTCCACTTTTTCTTCTTTGACACACCTTTCCCAACTGGAGGCACCATGTAGACGTAACAATTGCTGGTATGATCTGTTGGCTCTCTCCAAATCATTGGCACTGCAAAAGGCATAGATTTCCTTTTCCTGTTCAACCACTGGTGAAGATTTGTTGCACAAGAGTTGCAGCACATGTGTGGGGCCCACCTCTTGTCCTGATCTCCAATTTTGTAGCCAAAATAAAGGTGATAGGCTTTCTTAACCATAGTGGTTATACTGCGCTTTTGTGATGCAAAAGTCACTTCACCACAAACATAGCAGAAGTTATCTGTACTGTTCACACAAGTACGAGGCATCTCTGCTCACTTTGGCTAAACAGAAATGTGTCCCTTTGCAAAATCAAACACTGACAAATAAGAGAGCACGACACTGTATGATTTCTAGAGCTGATATAGGGCAATTTGTTCAGCAGAGTGATGAAAGCTTCGTTATGATTGCATCATCCATGACTTCTAGGAATAACATGATGCAATTCATATCATGTATGACGCAATACCAGCTTCAGATTGCATCATTCATTGTTTTGCCTAAAAAGCAAGTACTGTCCAAACCCAGTCATAGATTTATTCATAGATCCAGTCAAAGATGTATTTTAGTCATTTCTGGTTTAAATTGAGATCCCTTCCTTTTATAACTCACTTATCCTCCGCCATTCCCAAGTCAAGGGTCATGTATACTGACCCAATAGCATATCTTGAAAACTAGAGCCAATCAACCATTTTAAGCATCATTTTCGTTCTCAGTGACCCAGAATTAGTAAAGTTTGACTACATTTATTTCAGAAGCATTTTGGCTGTGGAGCAGTGTAACATGACACAACATTATGGAGCTTGTTTCTGCATCATTCAGGTCAACTGGGTTTTTGAAGGGGAGCAGGATCAACAATACTTAGATCACTTATGATAATAAAGCAAAACTAGCCACACAGTGTAGAAAAGAACTACAGACTATGATCAATATACCATTTTTATCAGCTGTAGTCACTTGACTATAAGAGTCAATGAAGTTTTAAATGTTTAGTACACATTTTCTGACCTTCCAGAGATGCAACAGTAGATAGATATATCTGGAATTATAAAGAAAACGAAAAATGGCACAGAACTGATAAAAAAATATTTTCAGTTACCATAATTGTATTGTTTTAAACTTACATCAGACCAGAGTTATTTCAACAGGAAGCCTGTTAGCCAACAGCTGGAAAAGTCATAGGCTTATTCTGGTAGGGGATTTATTAATTTTTACAGATGTCTCAGTTCCTATCTTTCAAAAGAAGTTAAAACGCTGACTACAGATGGGCCCCACATCTCAAAATCTGGATTTCAGCTCCTCACAAGATTGGGGGAAGAGGATAAATCTATGGTATCAGATTACTTTAAATACAGGAGTCATTTGCAAAATTTGGACCTGGGTATTTTGTAGAGTGTCCCCAAATTCAGCATTTAATTTACATTTGGTTCAGTCTGTTATAAAACAAAGGACTCTTTCCAAAATTTAGATTCCAAGCATGACAACAGTCAGGGGTGGTTGGATTCAGAATTTTTTTAGGCCATCTCTTACATGAATGATAATGATGTAGGATCCTAGTGCAGAACCCCTACGGTGTGTCTGGGATGAGCACTTTGGTCATTGGAGGCTAAAGTCATCAATTCCTTAGCAGCGCATGGCTCTAAAAAAGAGGTGTTTGCTTTCAGTTTAAATTAATGAAACTAACACCTGCTAATGCCAACTGGTACAAGAAAAGCACACATTTTATTTCAGTTGACCACATTTCCTGCTGCCTAAATATTTACGGCACGCTAAGGAAAAACTGTGTAGCAAGATTAATAACTAACAAACCACAAGCTCTTGCTCAAGTTACCATGTAGTAGTATTTTATACCCGTACTGACTCATTGTTATTACATGTTTGTTTATGCTGGGAACACCTCGGTATCCAAGTGCGGTCTCACTTATAGGGCTCCCCAATCTGGTATATGCTAAATAACTTCATGCTTTTCCATATACAAGGGAAATCAGTGACAAATTCAGACCAGTTCGAGTGTATTCTTTGCCCACGCTCTCTGGACCCATCCTTTCTTCCACCAAATTCTAAACCTGCCTCTCATGTGGTTACTTTAAGTCACCTTCCTTAGCTTTGAAGCCTCAGACAGACAGCCACCATTACAGTCAGATCAGACTTGCATAGCTCAGTCATAACTGACAAGAGATTACTACAAACCAATCAAGCCAACTGATTGAACTCGCGCTTCTAAAGACAAAGCATTCTATCCTCCAACATGAGGAACGAGACCCCTACAGCACCCAAAATGTTTGACTACCAGTTACAGTGGAATAAAGATGGGGTTCCACATGGTAGAGAACCTACGTTTTGCCCATTTTGTGGGCTCTTGTGCAGGTAACTGCCTCTCATGGCTTCACTGATGGGAGAATAAATCCTATTGTGTCAGATTTTCAAGAGCTCAGCTCATTTAGGCACAAAATTAAGTGGCCAGATTTTTAAAAATACAATGGGTGTCGAGTTCTTCTGAAACTCTGGCCCTAATTGTGGGTGTTAATGACTTGAAAATCTGGCCCAAAGCATCGAACAAATCTCTCCTGTACACATAATGACTATATGCTGTCTTTGACTCACACACACAGAAATCCCAAGCACACCATAGGAGTACTGCACTAGGATCCCAGGTGGCATAAACAGGTCAGGGCGAAAGGACTAATGTAGCTGCCTTTCATCAAACAACTAAGGACAGAGATTCCATAATAAGGGGAGGACTTCTAATAGCTGATCCTTGTTTGATGGAGAGAATCACTGCAGAGACCCTATTACTATTGTGATGTGATTCTTTTTTAAGTAATTTATATAGCCTTATGCCCAATGCCCCTGTATGCTCTGCAGCAACCTGGGGCTAAATTCTGTGCAAGACACCCTGATTTCCATGGCACTCTGGTGTGGCAGATCATTGATTCTGTGGCACATCATTTAAAACTAGCCTGATGCAGAACCGTCCAAGTGCTTTTATCTAAACAGTGGTACCGTGAAAGACAAGGACAAGGGAAGGGAATTAAGCCAGGTATTGAGATGAATTGCAGAAGAACATGCCTTTGTATTCCTTCTGCAACTTATGAGAAATCTAGGAATAATGGTACTTGAGGAACTGTCAAGGAGACTACTGTGCAGATGAACATTCCATGCTCATCCTTCCAGTAGTATGGCAATTGACATCCTTCCAGTAGTTAAGGCATGGATACTATAACCATCCCTTAACAGAAGATTCCATATAATTAAAAGACCTATCTCAAAAGTCTTTTCACTATGGGAATACAAATAATAAAATAATCACCACCACCAAGATATGTGTGCAAAAGCTAGTGGACTGGTGAATATATCAAAGTAAAAGTGTATGCACTTAGGCTAAATATACAGCAAAAGGAACTCAGCTGCCTGAGATTACTTTGTATTTTCATGTCTACCGTGCCTGGGTTTTTATAATTATTTTGAAGGTCATTTATTTTTAACCATTAATATGATATTAAAGAAGTACCTGATTTCTTAAAAATAAGAACCATTCAATGTAGATCAGTTTAATAGGCCAAGATTTTCAAAAGTGGCTTATGATTGTAGGTTTCAGTTTCAAATCCCAATCTGGATTGAGATCCATGGGAATACTACCAAGGTGACTGCAGGGGTGGTCCCCAAGCTTCCCTACCTGGTCTTAATTGGCAGGGACTTTCCCAGGTTTAAAAGCCTAATCCCTTCCATCAAGCTAAGGAAGGGCAGTAAACCCCGGGCAGAAATCGAAGCACCCATGGATGGCCCTTCCCCAATTTTTGTTGGGTTTTCCCCACAGTTATTTTCACCCCCGCGAAGTCCCGGAAATTTAGATGGGAAAGCAGGGCAGATAAAAGATTAGGAACCAGAATTTTGGCAGCAAACCAGAGAGCTGCCCTGGTTGGGAAGCAGCCCCATCAGGGAAACCACAAGGTAGCACGGAGAAGTGGAGACCAAGAGACGGCCCCAAGCATGAGTGGAACCACCCCAAGGGACAGAGGGGAGACTGACTGAATAGAATCAGGCCAGATTGGTCCCACACATGAGTGTCTTGGGCAGGACCAAGCCTATGACCCACTGTATGCAAACGTGAGGGAGGAGGTAGTAGAGGTAAATGGCGTGCAAGTAGAAGGGAAAACCAAAGGCCCGGGGCCATACTATATAATCAAACATGATCTGTTGTACCAGGTAGTGCCTGTGACGTTGCACTCCATATATTTATGGAAATATGCTTATGAGTGTAAATATAATGTAACTGGAATATGCTTTATGCAAAAGGTCCCTTGTAAGGTATCATTACAAAGCTTATAATCTACTGAGTGTGTTCATCCTATTTGTATGAATGTATCATTCTTGTACCTGAAGCTAGAAATATGAAGTATTACTCTGAAGTCCTATTGTAACTATGCAAAGTGTGGGCCATTAATGGTGGCTTGGAATCTTGATGGCTCCCATTAACTAGGACAATTGGTTGTAAATGACTCTGTTTACTTGTAAGTCTTCCTGTATATGTGTATGCTGGCAAGTGGGCAATGAAGTCTTACAGTGACATCTGAACATGTCACATGATACTGGAATCCATCTTAAACTTGGTGCTTTTCCAATTAGAAGGAAGAGTGGGAACCCAGAGAGAGACAAAGGATTCCCGCCTTCTGAAAAAGATATCACAGGGAGCAGAACAGAATGAAGAGGGTTGTCAGTCATGAGAAATCCCCTACTTACTACTTGAGCTGGAATTAAGAAGAACTGTACCAGGGGAAAGGATTGGGCCCAGACTAAGTCGGAATCTAGTCTGTGAAAGAAGCTTATTGGAACATTTCTGAGGGTGAGATTTACCTGTCTTCAGTTTCTTAAATGTACTAGGCTTAGACTTGCGTGTGTTTTATTTTGCTTGGTAACTTACTTTGTTCTGTCTGTTATTACTTAAAACCACTTAAATCCTACTTTTTATATTTAATAAAATCACCTTTGCTTTTTAATTATCCCAGAGTAAAGGATTAATACCTGGGGGAGCAAACAGCTGTGCATATCTCTCTAACAGTGCTATAGAGGGTGGACAATGTATGAGTTTACCCCAGTGGTTCTCAAACTTTTGTATTGGTGACCCCTTTCACATAGAAAGCCTCTGAGTGTGACCCCCCTTATAAATTAAAAACACATTTGTATATATTTAACACCATTATAAATGCTGGAAGTGAAGCGGAGTTTGGGCTAGAGGCTGACATTTCACGACCCACCATGTAATAACCTCGCGACCCCCTGAGGAGTCCCAACCCCCAGTTTGAGAATCCCTAGTTTACCCTGTATAAGCTTTATACAGAGTAAAACTGATTTATTTGGTGTTTGGATCCCATTGGGAGCTGGGTGTCTGGGTGCTGGACTTGCTGAGCAGTTTTTGGTTAAAGTCTGCAGCTTTGGGGGCGTGGACAGACCTGGGTCTGTGTTGCAGCAGACTAGCATGTCTGGCTCAACGTGGCAGGGTTCTGGAGTCCCAAGCTGGCAGTGGAAAACAGCTGGCAATTCCAGCATGTCCGGTGACAGCCTCAAGGGGGTCTCTGTGACTGAACCCATCACAGTGCCAATACGGGGAGGAAGTAGTAGAACAGTTCTTGGTGCCATGTACGCACACAAGGGCCATATTAGAGTTAGCGCACAGTCATCTGTTTGGGGGACATTTAGGAGCAGATAAGACCCTGGATAGAGTCCTAAAGATGTTCTACTGGCCAGAGGTACGGGCGGAAGTCCAGCGCTATTGCACCTCCTCCCCAGAGTGCCAGCTACATAACCCCGGCCTCAGTTAAGGGCCTCATTGGTACCCTTGCCTATAACTGAAGTCCCTTTTGAAAAGATAGCCATGGATCTAGTGGGCCCACTGGAAAGATCAGCCCGGGGCCACCAAAGCATACTCGTCATCCTGGACTACGCTACATGGTACCCTGAAGCCATTCCTCTAAGAAACCCCATGTCCAAGGCAATCTCAAAAGAACAGGTCCAGGTTTTCGCTAGGGTAGGCATCCGTAAGGAGATCCTGACAGACCAAGGGATTCCCTTCATGTCGAGAGTAACGAAAAACTTATGTATCCTGCTCCACATCCAAGCCTTGCAGACCTTGGTCTGTCATCCCCAAACAGATGGTCTAGTCGAGCGATTTAACCGCACTCTCAAGAGCATGATACGAAAGATGGTGGCCCAAGACGGAAAAGACTGGGATACCCTCCTACTGTACCTGATGTTTGCGATATGAGAGGTTCCCCAGGCATCTATTGGATTCTCCCCCTTGGAGCTACTGTACAGACACCACCCAAATGGCATATTAGACATCATAAACGAGGAATGGGAGGAACAACCCAACCCGGGGAAGAATCTCATCGCACATGTGGCCCAGATGAGAGAACGAATGGCCCAAGTGACCATCATAGTACAAAAGCATTTGGAGAAAGCACAAGAGGCCCAGCTAACCTACTACAACCATCGGGCAAAAACACTGAAATTTCAATCAGGAGAACGGGTGCTGGTACTGGTACCAGCAACAGAAAGCAAGTTCCTGGCCAGCTGGCGTGGACCATATGAGATTGTTGAAGCTATTGGGGAGGTGAATTATAAGGTGAAGGAGCCAAGCCACCGAAGGCCAGAGCAGATCTACCACGTCAATATACTGAAACCCTGGCTCGATCAGGAGATGTGCCTGGACATCCTGCCGGCTCCATCCCAGGCAGAAGGCTCAAAAGGACAGGTAAGGATATCCCCCGAATTAGCCCCAGAACAACGAACAGAGATGATCCAGCGGAAGCAAGACATGTTCTCCACACAACCAGGCCATACGACACTGATCCAACACCACATCATCTCCCTACCTGGAGCAAGGATGACGATAAAACCATATTGCATACCAGAGGCAAAAGGAGAAGAAATTATGGCAGAGGTATTGAAGATGCTGGAACTCTGGGTGATTGAGGAATCCCACAGCCAGTGGTCCAACCCTATTGTCTTGGTCCCCAAACCTGACGCCACCCTGAGGTTTTGTAATGACTTCTGGAAATTAAACAAGGTATCCCAATTTGATGCCTACCCGATACCACATATCAATGAGCTGGTGGATCAGTTTGGCAAGGCCCAATACTTGACCACCTTGGACTTGACAAAAGGCTACTGGCAGATCCCCCTGGCTGAGGATGCCAAGGAAAAAACTGCTTTCTCTACACCTTACGGCCTCTTCCAATATACCGTCCTCCCTTTCGGGCTCCAATGGGGCTCCCGCGACTTTCCAACAGCTGATGGACAGATTACTTCGACCCCATGCCAAGTATGCTACCACCTATTTAGACGATGTAGTAATCCATAGCCCTGACTGGGAGACGCACCTTGGGGAAATGGAAGTGGTACTAGATGCTCTTAGACAGGCAGGCCTCACCTGTAACCCATCCAAATGTGCAATAGGGCTAGCCGAGGCCAGATACGTCGGCTATGTAGTCGGAAAGAGCCTAGTGAAACCCCAATGGAACAAAGAGGAGGCAATACAGGAATGGCCCCAACCAATCCGCAAGAAGCAAGTCAGACCGTTCTGAGGGATAGTGGGGTACTATCACTGGTTCAGTCCTCACTTTGCCCCGAGGGCAGTGCCTCTGACCGACCTGATAAGAACTCAGGGCCCAGAGATAGTTAAGTGGACGAGGCAGCAGAAGAAGCTTTCGCAGACATGAGGATGGCCCTTTGCAGTCATCCAGTGCTCATAACCCCAGATTTCAAGAAGGAATTCATTCTACAGACGCCTTGGAGGTAGGTCTTGGGGCTCTCCTTTCACAGATGGTGGGGGATGAGGAGCACCTGATCCTTTACCGGAAGCTCCTGCCCAGGGAGCAATGGTACGCCGTAGTAGAAAAGGAATGCCTAGCGATTAAATGGGACATGGAGATTCTACAGTTCTACCTACTTGGGTGGCAGTTCACTCTTGTGACGGACCACACCCCACTCCAATGGATGCACACAAACAAGGAGAGGAGTGCACGAGTAACTCACTAGATGGTTCCTATCTCTACAGCCTTTCCACTTCTGGATACAGCATAGAGCCGGAAGCCAACACGGCAACTCGGATGGCCTGTCACGACAACTCTGTCTCTCATCCCAAGTAGCCCAACACCATAGTGTTAAGGGGGAGGGGGCAGGAAGGGGGCAGGGAATGATATGTGATACAGCAGGGCCAGGGAGCAGTGGGAGAGGGGAGATATATAAGCCCTAGGCTAATTAAGGCATGGTTCCCTGTAGACTAGGGAAGGTTCTACAGGTTAATTGGAGCACCTGTAGTCAATTAAGGCCCTGTCAGGAACCTAATAAAAAAACCCTGCTTCACGCAGACAGGGTGGTGTGAGGAAGGAGAGAGGACTGGATTTTGGAGATGTGTTGCTGAGAATTGAAAGACCAGAGAACCCTGAAAGAGTAAGAGAGACCCTGCCCCAGTGTCAAGGACCAAGGGTAACCCTACCCAAGGGGGAAGAGGGTAAGAAACTCGCAGGGGTTGATAGGGCTGGTGCTCAGTGAGGAGCAAACCCAGACTCCTTCCCTGCTTCCCTGATCTACCACCTTCACGGGCCACTAGCGGGGCCCCTGGCACCCCAAGAGCAGGGACAAGGGGTGGCATCCTAGCCCCCCCGCCAAAAAAAGCATGGGACCTACCATACCAACATCGGCCATTCTGCCACAAATGTTAAAGAACTGGACTAGATTCATCCCTGTTCTAACTCCATTTATGACAACTGAGTTGCACTAGGGGTGAATTTGGCCTAATACCTAATTCTCTTGTGCTTTCAGGATTTAGCAAGGGAAAAACATCTTTAACAAAGTTACAGCCATATTTTTACCCAAACCAAGTCTGGTCTAGTGGTCTGAACACCATTTTAACTTTTGAGTTTTAATCCTAACACCCTCAATCACCCTAGGCAAGTCACTTGACCATCCCACACCTTCATTTTCCTGTCTATGAAGCAGAAATTATAGCACTCACTCACCTTCATCACAAGGGTATTTCATGCTTACCTAGTGACTTTGTAAAATGCTGTCAAGGTTGCTCTGTGTTAGCAGTTTCTCTGGCTTTAGTGCAAATGCACATCTAGGCAGTTATTTGAAAATACCTAAGAGCCAAATTTTGCCCTTTTTACGCTCTGTGCAACCCCATTAACAGCAACAGGACTGAACACAGTGTAAAGGAATTTGCACCTGTGTAGCAACACCTCTAATGTAGATGATCTGCACTGGAGTAAAATGGAGCTTGCACAGGGTTGACTTACACGAGTAACTTACTGGAACTGGCCTCCAATAATGTATCCGATAATCTAGGCAACTCTAATATGTTTTCAAATACTTTGCAAGCAAAAGAATGTGTTAAAACACATGGTGTCCTCCCTATATATTTCCATATGAGAGTTGTGACTAATAATCCTTCTCCATTATTAAACAAAGATGAAAATAATTGCCACTGAATACTTATCAGTGGGATGTAAGCATGCTAGATCACTTCAGAGCATCAAGAGAGGAAGTGCTTAATGGTATGTGTAGTAAGAGGAGGCCCTGAGATATAAACCTTGGTATCAGAGGGCCAGTATGAGGCCTGAGACCTAAACTAAAGTAAAGGTCAAGACTTTGCTAACATAAAGCAAAGTTAAGCTGTGAGCCAGAGGCAGGCCCTGCTCACAGAAGCTGGCAAGGAAAGGGCTGATGCTGCAAAAAGAGACATACCTAAAAGGTACTGGACACCAGATATCAGAACATACACTATACTGGAACATTCCACAGATAACATGGAACAGGCCGACCCATCCCAATGACAGGGGCAAAAGGGTAAAATGATGGATAGAGTTGTTTTGATCGAACCAACATGTACAAGGTGAGAGGCAGCACCTTACTACATAGAGGGGTTGTACCTCAATACGTCAGGAGTGATGTGTAACTTGTTTGTATCTGTGTATAAGAATGCATCCCTGAGTGGATATCTTTGTCCAGCCAAGGGGGCAGTGGAAAGTCCCGCCACTGAGCCGGGTCCTTGCCAAGAGGCACTTTCTCGTAGTATGCCCGGTAGACTAAGTAATCTACGGGGAACTGCAGTTGTGTCCGAGATCGCAATAAACCTGGTCGACGTGACTTTGCATCTTACTAGACTCTGTGGTCATTGGGGGTTCTTTTCGGGTCTGCTGTATCAGCTATCTGCAGAGCTGGGACAGCACACAGAGGGAACATACGCACGCAGAAGAGTGATATCAACACAGAAGAAAGCAGAGCACCACACCGGTAGCATCTGACAACAGTATGATTTCCCATTAACACGTGATTTGTTTATGCAATTTGAGATGCTGTAAACCAGATTAAAAATCATATTCTTCTAGTAAATCAGCTTCGATGGAGGCCTGGATGATTCAAGGACCAAGAATAGAGTATAAACGCCTTTAATCTTTAGCTAATATGTTCAAATCAAGCCCATTTCAGTAAGGACTGAAAGTTATTACCATGTTGTGGCTTCTCAGTGGCCTACTGGTGGTCTTGTTTTAGACCATGGTGCATAGAGGCCTGCGTCACAAAATTGGCACAAAATCTGCCTTCTTGTAGGTTACAACACAATGTGAAGGTTACAATCAAAACAGCACTCACAAAACAAAAGAGTTCCCAATCTGATCTATACATTCCACCCCACCCCACCCCACCCTCTCTCTTTCTCTCTCTCTCTCTCTCTCTCTCTCACACACACACACACACACACACACACACACACACACTCTCTCCTAACATCAGCATGTCCTGCCCTCCCAACACTACATTTAAAGTCCTCACTCCAAAGGACGGAGATCTAGAGCTTATACTCAGAACTGGTGTAATAATTAGGCATAATGTATTTTTTCCTAACCTAGCTCTCAAATTGCTAGCCCATTTTAGCTGACGCTTTCCCAAAAAATTCAGTTTGAGGCAGCCACCTGACAGAGAAAATTTCAGCCCAAATGGTTAGAGTTTGGTAAAGTTATCAGCAACCAAAACCAGGGTCTTACAATGGAAAATGTCTGGCAACCTACATTATACACAGTGCTACCTATAACACTGGATCAGTGAATATCCTTTATTATGAAAAATACTTATGATAATACTTCACTGAATATGCTTTAAAGGCCTGTGGTTTATTTTGTAAAAGTAATGATGTCTTAAGAATATGAAACTTCAGTACAGAGCTTTGCTATTACATTTTTTTCCTTGAAGTGGAATGAAGCTACCTTTTCCTTTAGTGTGAATGGTCAGCTTTACAGAACAGTGAAGTGAGAATAATCAAAGTTTCGCTATGAGTTAAAAGAAAAGCAAAAAAAAGGGAAAAAAATCGTATTTCCATATATATACTTAGACCCTGATCCAGGAAGGAGCTCTGTGTCGGCATCACCTGCAGAGCTGCTTGCAGAATTAGGTCTTCAGTCATCATCAGCGTAACTATGAAACACATTCTAGAATCACAAATAGCAACTGTGGTTTCATACATAGGAAGAGAGAGATCACTTGCGAAACAAATTTTAGAGTTTTACAAAGATAACCAATGAGATGGGTTTAAGAAGTGCTACTTTAAGGAACACAGATGAACTGGCTGTATTCTGAGCCAGAATTCTTGTTAGTGCTATCCTTTCTACCTTTTAAAGGATGGTATGCCTGCATGCAATTGAAGAGAATGCTGAATAACTCTTTGATGGGGATTACATTTCTTGTAATATTGCTAATGCATATAAGGCCAAATCCTTGGCTGGATTTTGCTCGTGTTTAGGTCTCAAAAGTAGCAGAAATTCTGTGTTGGTGCTGCTCAGCCAAACAAGCTATTTGAGATGCTCTGCAAGGGAACCTTACAATCCCATATGCACCGAGGGCTTGCCTACACTTACTTGGGGATCGACACACTGCGATGGATGCATCAGTGATCAATTTAGTGGACCCGCTACATCTACTGCAGATCGCTCTCCCATCGATCTGTTGACATAGCGTAGTGTGGACCCCACGGTAAGTAGATCTGAGTACGTCGACTTCAGCTACATTATTCACATAGCTGAAGTTGTGTAACTTAGATCGATCTCCCCCTGTAGTGTAGACAAGGCCTGAAAGAGCCAGCCTTTGAGTTCCAAAAAGCTTGTTGGCTCCCTTGATTTGTGGAACCTAAATGTATAAAAGGAAAATCTCCGATTATTTAGTATTATACAAGCAAGTTTCTAGACCTTTTGCAAAGACTGGGCATGAAAGTATAAATCAATCATTAGGGATTAAAAGAACAGCCGGATTCAACTCTACCACATATTACAAGATATTAACTCTTTCTAGGTTGTCACTGAGCTGAGCATACACTACACTATAGACAGGCATCATGGTTTGGTGGTTCAAGCACTGGCCTGGGAGTCAGAAGATGTGGGTACTATTCCTGGTTCTGGTACTAGGTCATCTTAGTCAAGTTACTTTACCTCTGTTTCATTCTTTATATGTCTTGTCTACTTAAGACTGTAAGCTCATTAAATCATGGATTGTCTCACTCTGTGCAGTGCTTAATATAAAGCTCTAGTCTTTGTAGAGGCTTTTAGGTGCTACCATAGAAATAGATGTGATGCTGGCAGACCAAGCGCCAGCTCACATCAAGGCCACTAGTCCTCACTGACCACGGAGAACTGCATAGCTGGGACATAACATTTAAGCATTTGCTGGGTTACCATAAAAGTATTTGGTCTGAAATTGTAAGCCCAGTCAGAGAGAAGTATTAGCAAATGTAAAAAAACTAGTTTACACAGAGGTGTCCTCTCCTCTCCAGCAAAAAAAAAAAAAAAAAAAGGCCCACAGACACCAGACAAGCTAGTTAGGAACATCAGTGGACAAAAGACTTTGTGGATTATTTTCACCCCATCCATGAAGAGAATACATGCACAAGTACTCATCCCATCTGCTTGAACTCTGGGGGAAGGGAATAAAAATCCTTGTCAAGAAGAAATTATCTCTACGGTGAGGGGCAAAGATTCACAAGCATAAGCAAGGGATCCCCAGCTGCTTAGCTTGGGTTCGCCCTAGAGGACGGATAGAGCTTGCATATTACAGAAACTTCAGTTGTCTTTTGGAACCTAAGACTGTACATTTGTGTGTGTTTGTTTACCTGCTTTAACCTTCTAAATAATTCTTATTTCTTAGTTATTAAATCTTTAGTTAATTATTATAAGGTTGGCTATTCTAGTGCTTGAGAAGTTCACACTCGATACTGGTTGGTAAAATCTAAATATAGAACTCACAACTAGTTTGGGATTTGTGTCCTGCTTCTTAACAGTCTGCCCTGAGGTTGGTACTCATGCTCATGAGCCATTCCAGACAGCTTGACATTAGATCTCAAACCCAGTTCTGAATTCCCTTTCTAAAAGATCTCTTGTTGCAGTGAAAGAGGATCAAGTTAGAAATCTGAATTTGCCTTAGAAGCACTGTATAACTGATTTAGAATATAAGCCAGAGTACCTGAAATTTATTACTCTGACATGTGTCAGGTTTATGCAAAATGAGTTTGTGGTATCAGCCCAATTTCAAATGGATAAGAGTTCACGCTGTAAACATCATTATCACCTCAGCTGGCATTGGTCACACTCTTCTTAGTTTTCTTATCAGAGAGGCCAAAGATGGAATGAACAGAGACTGAACTGTTTGTCTTTTACAGGTGATCTGTCCAGGTCCAGCCTGAGGCCACACTGGAGGGGGAGGGGAGAGGAAGGGAAACCACTGTTCCTGCCAGTGCTGTAGAGAGCACTTATATTTGCAAGGCTGTCAGTTAACCAATGATTTCACTTACAGTACAAATCTTAAAAAGAAAAATCTCATAGGGCCAGATCATAGCCTGCCCTTACACGTATGTGCAAAGTGGGGACGATGCAAAGAGCCTTCCTCTAATGTGGCTGACCCCTGTGTGAGGGCATAACTGCAAACCCCCAAACACACAGGCATTTGCTTCTCCAAAGGGATGATGAGGAGTCAGGGCTTTGACCTTGCTCTAGGCAGCAAAATGGGCCAGCCACAGAGTAGAGTGCATACTGCACATGCACCTGCGTAAAGGGTTGGCCCAGTTCCTGTGCTGTCCGAGGGCTTGCTCTTGCCCCTATTAAAGTCAGCAACAACTCCCCATTGCCTATTGTGGGTGCAGAGATAGGCTTCAAAAAGATCCAGTAGTCACTGTCAGGAGCTCAGGTGCTTTACACCTTCCCTCTACTTAGGCCTGTTCATTAATGACTCAATCTGGTCCATCGTTTATTGAGAAGGAAGTAGTAGCTACGTGAAAAACACTTGAATTATTTGGCATTGAACTGGGATTTTCTTAAGGCACAAAACACACTTGGTGGTTTATTGTGCACACACCACAGAAGGTGGCTTTGGGACTTTTGTATCCATAGTGTAACCCTCAGGAATGTCAGATCTTTCAATTCAAGGCATCAATCTCTTTTTTTTATTATTATTATTATCTAATCAAGAGATACCAGAATGATTCAGACTTTTTAACTTCCTATATTCCCTCTTAGGTGCCAGCTGTCCCTCAAGTAATTCTTTTCCCAGTATCAAAAAATATAAACTGAATTATGCCCTTAAAAGCATTGCTAATGCCCAATACTATGCAGGTTTGAAGATTTTTGTTGCTGGCGATGGCTGAAGATCAATCCTTAAGGCCTAGGATACACCTGAGGCCTTGTCACAAATTGAGACTGAGGTCTTAAGAATCTTTTAGGACTTAACCATGTAATCAATCCTACTGAGATCTTGGGAATCCTTGTGTAAAGTTAAGCATGTGCTGTATACAGAATCAAGGCCTGGGGTTTTTTATGTATAGTGGTGGTCAAAAAACAGGATACAGTTTTCACAAAAATGTTGACTAACTCCTCAATTTTTATTTCTTCCATAATATATACCATTCTCTTCCTCTGCCCAGTGATAAAGACTGTTTCTCTGGTAACCGGTGCTAAGGTTATGGATGTGGCTGAGTTCCACTCACTCAAGACTGATTCCAGAGCCTCTTATGACCCTGGAAGAGACACTGGGAAAGTCAGGTACAAGAATATTACAGAATCCACTTTTAGGGCCTTCCCTCAATTGTTCATGTTTTCAGCTGAATGATTTTTTTTAAATGAAAGTTTATAATCTTGCTCTATAGCCAGGAAAGTCTTCCCAATAGTAACCAATGCTTAACTCAGCCTTACATAAAGCAGTCTCTAGCCAAATAGCAGCAACAAAGGTATGAATCATTTAATTACCCTCCTCCCAAACTTACCTTGCTTTAACTCAAGTGAGGTGGTGTTTAAGGAAAACTGCACCCATTTTGCTCCAAGCAACAATCTGAAAATGTAAGTGGCCAGAAACATTTCTCACCATGACTATACTGAAGCATGGTTTAAATTTAATTGTAACTGACACTTCTGAACTGAAGTGGGCTGTAGTCCACGAAAGCTTATGCTCTAATAAATTTGTTAGTCTCTAAGGTGCCACAAGTACTCCTGTTCTTTTTTCTGAACTGAAGACAGCCATCTTGTTAATAATGTCATTTGAAGCCAAAGGGGTTGCACCAGCGTAGTCGTGAGCTCAATTTGATCCCGTGTCTTGGTTACCCATAACATCAGCTAACATTCCGGGGTGAATTCTCCTCCAGTATAGATCCTTTGAGGTCAGTGGGGTTCTATCAATGTATCCAAGAGAAGAACTTTGTCCATATGGTTTATATATTGTAATATAGCATTAGCATAATTATGCAGTTATGCATCAATCTTTGGCTCATTTACATCTACCTCATTTGGTGAACAGCTAAATCATTGTGTACCATTATGCTATTTATACAGATTGTAATCTCTTGTGGGCAGGAACCCTGTCTTCACAGAAGCCTGCAAAACACCAGTACACCCATTCTCTTATAACTTAGAGAATTTTTTCACTTGACCAGAGCTCGGAGACCCGGGAAGCGATGTTTAAATACTGTAACCTCCATGTATTATGTAAGCCTTATGTACTTTGTAAAATATCAGTTAGAAATACTCTTAAAGAAAGTTAGAAACTGGATTACAGATTCTTCCACTGAGCTCCCATGCCACAAATTTTACAAAGACAAGTCGCAAGATGGCCACTAGTTTGCAGGATATCTGCCTACAGCGGAAGTTTCAGAAAATGCAGCACGTAAGGATATATCCCTTTAAGCCATGCATAAGACACAGACTTGTCCCCAGCCCACAAAGAGCCCACTGCCACACCTGAAGTCTCTTTCGAGGCATAACTGTATTTTCTAAACATAGGCAAATCACAAACACTGTTCCTCAGCCCACCCTGAGCTACAGGTCCTACAGTATTTTCCCCCTTGTCTCTCCCAGTCCTTCCTGCTTCAGAGCCCACTGCAGGATTCTTCCATGACCTTTTAACAAAACACTTTCTCCCAAAAGGCTCTTTTCCCACTACCTCCCCACCCAGAGGTAGGGGGAGGCTGGTAGCCACTCCCAAGCAACCCATTCCCACTCTTAGCCCACCAACCTTATTGATAGCCTGGCTCTTTATAGCCCCAGATGCTGGCCCACCATCTTAACTGGCCAAACTGGGAGCACCTGTTCTAGCACAGGGGTGATGGACCTGCTTCATTTAAAGGGGCCAGCCACCCTGTGACACCACCATACATCTGTATACAAGAACCCCAGGACTGCTGGCAAAGTCAATCAGCATGCAGAACTTCTTACTGAGTGTGAAGCCTACTGGTGAAGCCTAGCCTATAAGGCGGTATTGGATGTGTTCCTGTGCCTGGATTTACTTCCTAGCAAATAGCATGCAGCAGAACATAACAGCGAAGGTTAAACTCAAAAACAAAATTAATCTGGAAATTTTAAGAATTGAGTGCAGAGCTAGAGTCACTCAGTGCAACTCCCACGCAGCAACTGCAGTTCTGGGTCCATTGTCTTGGTTTATATTTGTTCTTTCCTCACCCATTGCCTAGGAGGCAATGCTCAAGTGTTTTCTAAGGTAGGATGCTCCTGCCTATCCAATATTCCTTTAAATCTTCCTTTTTATTTTCCAAACTCAACTTCTGTAGCAACTTCCAAATTAGCACCTCTTCTCAGAGAAGAATGGGCATTTTACTGTTCTTTGTTTAATTTTTGCATAAACATGAGAAGATGTGGATTGCTTTGGTGTAACAAAGCCTACGCTTTGCCACTGGACACTGATACGTTTGCAGGGCCCAGTGCCCAAACTCAAGTGCATCTTCCTAATACCTTCCTGAAAGAAAGAGAGCTACAGATGAAAAGTGCTATATATGAAATAAATATACATAGACAGCTCCAGATATATGTCACATTTTATACTATATCCTCAGTTACAATCCAGCTCACTTGCAAAAATTCAAGACGACTGATTCCCTAAACACTGCAATGCATAATTTGTACAGATTAAAAGAAAAAAAATCTCATCAGAATTTGCCAGTCTTTTGCAAAATTCTGTTCTACTTGCAGACATACAGCAAGTTAGAAACTGAAAGTATGTATTACAGTTTAACAGAAAGTCAAATGTACAGTCTGAGAACTACCCTGTAATCCTCTCCCCCCAAAAAGGCCCGATTTTTCATAATCTATTCCAATTTATTCTTCCATTCTCCAGTGTCCCTGTTAATGATTAAATTCAAACTGGTTCCCTCACTTGTTACAGCTGAATTCCACAGCTGCCTGTGTTCACCCTGCAAAAGCAGCCTTTCTTCAAGTTGCAAGGACCAACTTCTCTCCTCAATACCTAAGGGATTTGAGAGTATAACTCCAAAAAATAAGTTTCAGAGCGGTAGCCGTGTTAGTCTGTATCAGCAAAAACAACGAGGAGTCTTTGTGGCACCTTAGAGACTAACAAATTTATTTGGGCATAAGTTTTCGTGGGCTAAAACCCACTTCATCAGATGCATGGAGTGAAAAATACAGTAAGCTGAATATATATTACAGAACATGCAAAGATGGGAGTTGCCTTACCAAGTGGGAGGTCAGTGCTAACAAGCCAATTCAATTAAGGTGGAAGTGGCCTATTCTCAACAGTTGACAAGAAGGGGTGAATACCCAGGGACAGAAAATTACTTTTGTAGTGCTAACGAGGCCAATGCAATCAAGGTGGCACATTACCAACAGTTGACAAGAAAGTGTGAGTATCAGCAGAGGGAAAATTACTTTTTGTAGTGACCCTACACTCGGGTCCAATAAAAGCCCAAATAAATTTGTTAGTCGCTAAGGTGCAACAAAGGCTCCTCGTTGTTGTTTTGTTTTTTTTCCTGCAATAAATAACTGATTTCCCTATTTCTTCCTTGTGAATAAAGAGGAAAATAGGCCCCGTCTAGTCTCTAAAACCCTCACACACAGAACATAGTTCTATTTGGAAGTTGAGGATGTCCAACATCCTCAGAAGTTCATTGCGTTTAATTAATCATTAAATGATTAATTTCATCCTCAATTGTAAATTATACTTTTATTAGTTACATACTAACCTTATAGACAAAAACAATTACTAGGAGCCCATTACAAACAGAAATAACTAATAGTTTTCACAGCTGAAAGAAAATTAGCATTATAGGGAAGATTTGGTAGTGAAGAGTCAAAAATGTGGTATTCTGTATGGTTCGTTACTTCATGCCAGATTCTCTACTCAGTTACAACTGTGCACCCCCACCTCATTCTATGGACAGAATTTTCAGAAGGGCTTAGCACTAGAGCTGTTTAAAAAATATATTTTTTAAAAACACATACAAAAAAGTGTTTTGCAAAACGTTTCATAAAAATGATCGTCTGTCATTTTTTCCCAGCTTTGCTGGAACCAACAATTGGTGGTAAATTTTAAGAAGAGCGCAGCTCATATTTAGAGTCAGCTCTGGGTGCTGAACTACTTTGAAAGTCTAGCCCCAATTATGGGTGCTGGGTACTTGAAGTCTGCTCTTAAACCCTTTCAAAAATCTGGCCCTATAAAGCGCATATGGATTACTGAGCAGAATTTGGCCCATTAACTCTAAATTGGGAAACTGGTAAGACCTGCCAGGTCATCTTGTGCATTCTCCAGCTATGTAGAATTGTTTTCTAGACATTACACAAGTATTTTTTCCTTGTTAATATTAAATGTCTCAAACAATAAGGCGTCTGCTACTTTCCTTTGAAATCTATGGCATGGTCTATTAGATCTTGCTATCAAGAAATTTTTCCTTAATTTCACCACATTACTTCTAGTAATCTACTCCCTAGTACCACCCTAAATAATGCCTTTCCCTGTTGGGTGTTGCACCCACTATTAGACAAATTATGTTACACACACCCGGCCACCACTACAAATTTAGTTCAAGCTTAGTCAAGTTAGGTTTATAAAATGTTATAATTTTTCCACATAAATCAGTCCCTCCAGCCTCCTACTTATCATTGTCACTCTTTTCTAAACTACCTCCAGCTTGTTGACAACAATCTGCAATTCCTTCTTTTAGGGCCTGATCCAAGATCCATTTAAGTCGATAGAAAAACTTTCTTTAACTTCGGCAGGTTTTAGGTCAAGCCGTTAGCATTTACATTTCTTATATATTTGTCATTCTGACATCCTGGGGAACTTAAAAAAAATCAACTCTTTTAAACCTATAGTAAATTAAATACCCCCTTCCTGTGTGGAAGTAACAAGAAAACCCTACCAATTCCCAAGACTGCAAGCCACGGTAGTGCCCAAACTCTGCAGAGCAGTGTAAGGTATGGGGGAGCTGGATTTCAAGGAAACCTGTAGATCTCCAACGTACTACAAGGTAAGGGGAAGTCAGGACCCCAGTGAGCTACTAACAAAGAAAGTCCCAAAAATACAGAGTTTAAGAAACAACAAAATGGACAAAGCCTTTAAACTGAGGTTGCAACTACATATGTTCAACAAAAAATCTTATAGTATTAAAGCCCTAAACCCTTAAAAATATCAAACTGAACAGGTAAGGGAAGAGAGATAAATACCTAATTCCACTCTCAGTTCATATAATCTCTTAAATGTACATGTGTACAGGAAGTGGTGTTGGCAGCTCAGCAGTGATGCACTCTTCCTTCTGAGTCAGTACTGATCTAATACGTCAATAGGCACTGTGCTGCTGGAGGTGCCATCTTTTAGATGGTTGTGTTCATTAAGGATCCTATGTCACTTTCTATAAGATTAACATTGGTGTTAACCTTGATGTCTTGTCCAAATTCCAAATAGGGCAATTACACATGCATACATACATTCCACCTGCAGCCATAATTGGCTGTGATACACAGCCCTAACCCACTATCAAGTGTTGCTGTGTGCTATTAAACAGCTGCTGCTTTTCAGCACAGAGATTACTACTTTTCAGTGAGGAAAATATTCCTTTGGAGAGAGATTTTCAAAATCACCTAAGGGATTTGGATGCCTGCACCAGGGACTAACCCACTCTGGTTTCAGGTCATCCACTGCCACTCAGGTGATTCTGGGGCTCCCAGCAGTTAGGTTGCTGAGACAACTTATCTGGCTAAATCACAACAATCCAGAGTTGATCCAAAGGAAATGTAAATAACAGAATAAATAAAATAAATCTTCTACACTAGACAATGCCAGGCACAGCCCCTCTTCTTTTTAGGGTCTGCCTCTTCTTCAACACTCCTTAGCCCATCTGTTAGGCTCAGCTTTCAGTCCCCCTGGGCTGGAATCAGTCTCTTTTCCCCAGGGCCGGCTCCAGGCACCAGCTCTCCAAGCATGTGCTTGGGGCAGCACCTGGAGGGGGGCGGCGCTCACCCGGGGAGAGCGGGGCCGCGGCTGGGCTCTCCGCCCTCCTCCCGGCACTCCAGCCGGTCAGGGAGAGCAGGGCCCCGGCTGGGCTCGCCGCCCTCCTCCCGGCGCTCCGGCCACCGGGGAGAGCGGAGCCGTGGCGGGCTCGCCGCCCTCCCCCGGCGCTCCAGCCGGCCAGGGAGAGCAGGGCCATGGCGGGCTCTCCGCCCTCCTCCCAGCGCTCCGGCCGGCCGGGGAGAGTAGGACCGCAGCCGGGCTCTCCGCCCTCCTTCCGGTGCTCCAGCCGGTCGGGGAGAGCAGGGCCGCGGCTGGGCTCTCCGCCCTCCCCCCGGCGCTCCAGCCAGCCGGGGAGACCAGGCCCGCAGCCGGGCTTGCCGCCCTCCTCCCGGCGCTCCAGCCGGCTGGGGAGAGCGGGGCCGCAGCCAGGCTTGGCGCCCTCCCCTGCTGCGCTCCCCGCTGGGGACAAGGGGGCGGCGGGAGGCTTTTTTGCCTGGGGTGGCAAAAAAGCCAGAGCCAGCCCTGCTTTTCCCCCATTGTTGATGGGAATAAATGTACCCCCTCAGAACATGGCAATATAAGGGAACTCACCTTTTACTGTGGGTTCCCATCTCTGTGTCCCTAGACAACTGGGATATCCACCCCTGTACTGCAAGCTGCCCTGTCTTTTCTTCCCTGGCCTTTTTCCTATATGCTCAGCCTGGCCTTCTCACTGACCCTTTCCTGCCTATCCTCCTGCTCTTTAACAGAGCATCCCCTTCCAGGTCCACTCTCTCTGGGTTCTCCCTCACCGAATTCAAGCTGACCTTTTCATTTCCCTGGAGGCCTAGCTCTGACTCACATGCTCCCATCATATTCATCCTGGACTCATTCCCTTTCCCTGGGGTGTCGGACTACAGTTGGGCAAGTGTAGCTGTGCCCCAACCCATTAAGAGAGCCAGTTCCCCTGTAAGAATACCCTATTCTCATCAATTTCTAACGGAAACTGAACATCCAGATCTCTGAAGTGACATTGAAAACTCTACCCTATACACTTCTGTTACTTAACCCTCACAAAATCCTAGTGAGTGAAGTAATTACTGCATGAAGGAAAATACTGAGATCCTCACTTCAAAGGCCCTATACATATATTTTTTCCATATGCATCTTGTTAGACATTTGTGACCTTCTCTCCCTGACCCAGCCCTCAGCATGGTGATCCAGGCCCTCATGGCTTTATGAAGAACAGGAGTACTTGTGGCACCTTAGAGACTAACAAATTTATTAGAGCATAAGCTTTCGTGGACTCCAGCATCCGAAGAAGTGGGCTGTAGTCCACGAAAGCTTATGCTCTAATAAATTTGTTAGTCTCTAAGGTGCCACAAGTACTCCTGTTCTTCTTTTTGCGGATACAGACTAACACGGCTGCTACTCTGAAACATGGCTTTATGAGTAACCTTTATGCTATACCTAGTGAGGATCATGTGCTAACTACATGTGCTAGTGAGGATCATGTGCTGAGCCATTACACACATTGAATCTATTTCCCCATGTTAAGTATCTTCACACCTTCTTGTCAAGCTGTCTGTAATGGGCTACCTTGATTATCACTACAAAAGTTTTTTCTCTTAATTAATTAGCCTCTTAGAGTTGGTAGGACAACTCCCATCTTTTCATGTTCTCTGCATGTGTGTGTGTATATATATATATCCTTACTATATGTTCCATTCTATAGCATCCAATGAAGTGGGCTATAGCCCATGAAAGCTTATGCTCAAATAAATTTGTTAGTTTCTAAGGTGCCACAAGTACTCCTGTTCTTTTGGCGGATACAGACTAACATGGCTGCTACTCTGAAACCTACAAGTAGAATGTGGACACTTGCCTATTGAGAGTTGCTGGCCACCGGGAATATATTGTATTAGCATTTCAACAACTACACTGGCTTCCCATTTGCATTCAGGTACAGCCTTAGGTGTTGACTCAGATGTATAAATCCCTCAGTGGTTTGGGACCTGGATATCTAATGGCTGGCCCCTGCCCCAGCTGCCACAATAGTTGAGTAAGTTGGGGTACTTGAGTTTACAGTCTCCAGATTTGATAATCCTGGGGCTGATAGCAGGGTGTTCTCAAAGGGTTGGACCCTTGTCTCTGGAATTCACTTCTCCAACTGGTTCATCAAAGCCTGAATTTGTTGACCTTTAGGTCCCAGTACAAGGCCTAACTTTTTTTTTAAGGGTATGACTACATTGCAATAAAACATCCCTGGCTGGCCCATATCAGCTGACTCGGGCTCATGCAGCTCAAGCTTCAGGGCTACAAAATTGCAGTGTAGGCATTTGAGTTTGGGCTGGAGCCTGGCATTATCATTCCCTTCTTATCTCTTGATTTCCTTCCATGCTATCCCATGTATCTGAAACCCCTTCTTGAGCTGGTTCCACCCTCTCTCCTCAAGGGATATGTCTACAGTAAAGACCTTACAGCAGCAAAGCTGTACCGATGCAACTGCTCTGCTATACGATCTCCCGCGTAGCCACTCTATGCAGACAGGAGAGAGCTCTCCTGATGACATAATTAAAGCACCTCCAATGAGCAGCAGTAGTGATGTCAGCAGGAGAGCATCTCCCGCCAACATAGCACTGTCATACCAGCGCTTCTGTCCGTGTAACTTACGTCAGTCAGAAGGGTGTTTTTTTCACGCCTCTGAGCGACATAAGTTTTACCAATAAAAGTGATAGCATAGACATAGCCAAATTCTCCTTAAAATATTCTTCTTCCTGGAAGTTGCTATACTCTAGTACTCCCCTCAAATACACAAGGAACAAACAAAGCCCGGAACCGTGGAATCTACCAGAGTGTCTATTTGTAAGCAAAGTAAACCACATGATGTTACTATGTATCTTATTCAACCTTACCCTTACCGCACATCACATCAAGTAAAAATGTGAGACAGGGGTTATCTTATTACCATGTTTGAACACGGAGCAGTGTAGATAAGCCCTTAGAGTCAGATCCCAAAGTCTTTACTTAGGGGCTCCTCTAAATGGAGACATTCAGAAAAATTAATCCAAATTAACTAAAGATGTGAATTTAAAGTGGATTAGTTAAACTGCATTAAACCCCCTGTGGACTCTCTCGTTCAGAATTAAAGTGGCCTTAATTCAGTTTGAATTCACTGTGAATTAAGCAACAGAGGGTCCTGTGGCACCTTTGAGACTAACAGAAGTATAGAGAGCATAAGCTTTCGTGGGTAAAACAGCTTTCGTGGGTAAGAAAGCTTATGCTCCCTATACTTCTGTTAGTCTCAAAGGTGCCACAGGACCCTCTGTTGCTTTTTACAGATTCAGACTAACACGGCTACCCCTCTGATACTGTGAATTAAGTAAACTAAATTAAGGCCACTTTAATTCTGAATGAGAGTGTCCACAGAAGGGTATAATGCAGTTTTACTAATCCACTTCAAATTTACACTTTCAGTTAATTTGGATTAAGTTTCCTGACTGTCCATGTAGACAAATCTTTACTTAGTCAAACTGCCACTGACTTTAAAAGGGATGGAATAAAAATGGAGTAAGAACCTCAGGATTTCGTCTTTAGGTTGTACACTCCTCAGAGCTGAGACTTCATCTTTTATCTGTCAAGCACCATGCACATTTGCCCATTATGGGCCAAACTCACTATTGGTGCAGAGGTCTGGCAAAGCCTCGTGCACTGCTGAAACCTCACATAGGAGTTGTATGGGTGACAGATGAGCGAAGCTGCTACATCAGGGTACCGATGAACCACCTCAAAATACTAAACTGATCTCTGCACAGAAATTTATGGGGCTGGTATGGAAGGTCAGGAGCTGCAGATACTAACTAGGCCTGCAAGCTGGAATAGTAGCCTAGCGCCCTGACACCGATTTGGGCGGTTGTGGAAATGACATTCATAATTACTGAACATGGTGCACTCCATCTACACAGAGCGCCAGACACTGGGGCTTTATGCCAGTGGAGTGTTTCCCCCTTTCTAAGTTATTCCCATGCAGTCTAGGATATGTAGCTGAATGCTTTTTGTAAATAAAATAAGACATATGTAGTACGATTGTTAAGCCTGATCCTGCAAGACTACTCATGTGAATAGTTCCACTGAGGTCACATGAATAAGTGTTTGGGTTTAATGTTATTTAGAAATTCACATGCTACTAGCATATAGTTTTATTGACAAAAAAAAAAAAAAAACACAACAACAAAAGGGAAAAAACAGCTGACTCTTCTCATTTTGCTGTTATTTCTAAAGCCCTCCATTACCCTTGTTGTGAAAAACATTCAACTGACTTTCTAAAATTAAGCAAGATTGTTTTAATTGCTTGCCTTTCTAATATAAACACTGATTTATTCTCCTCCCTTTTCGAAAGAGAAGCATGGTCACATCCTCCCTGGTTTCTAGAAGAACTTGTCCCATGACCTCTACCAAAAGATAGCCATTGATAAACAAGGTCTGAATCTTGCAAACCCCCACCAAAGCCAACTGGAATATTGTTTGGGGTGCACTCGTTGGACTGGGTCCTAAATAGGTATCAAGAATTAAAGACACTCTTCCATCTTCCTCCCCTCTCCCACTAAAAGTAGTACTGTAGGCTGCTTTCTTCCCAAAATTAAAACAAATAAAAAATAAAAATCAACCATTATTCATAGCAGGAGTTTGAAGCAGGGACTGTTTAGTTACACAAAGACCCTTTCCAATAGATCACTGTATGCAGACTGAAAATGGATTATGGCCCGACTCATTCTAAATAAATATTTACTTCTTAACTGTCTGGCAATGGCTCTCTCCATTCCCCTCACAGACAAGAGTGCCAAGAGCAGAAACTTGCAAACGTTTTTGCTTTCATGCATTTAAAGGGCTCATATAAAACAATCTTCTTAGTATCTGCAGTAACTAGGTATTGGTCCTTTAAGAGACTCTCAATGCTCATCATCAGGTCTCAATGACCAAGAAGCTGAGATACTGGCTTGAAGTTGAAAATTATACTGGGACAAATCTTGCCCTCTTGTCCTCCCGCACTGTATGAATGGCAGGAAGGGGAGCCAAGGAGGAGGAGCCCATTGACATGTTTCTCGTGGGTCTGTCCTGTGCTGAGTCTATCCTCCACAGTCTGGAGGAAACTACCAGAACTGCAGAGGCAGCTGATCTCCCCCTCTTGCACATTAGGAAGCATACAAATCTTCCATGTAGCCTCCACAATTTGGCCCATCAGTCTTCATCTGATAGTGATTTTTTCATTTTAAATCTTTCTAATTTGAGCAGACTCATGAGAGACACAGTTCATTATTCATTTTCCATGAGGTTCCTAAAGGAGTTGCAGTTTTACATTCTTACTCCAGCACAGATCACACCACAAACTAAATAATGCAGTGAACGCCAACTAAAATAGCAAACATCACTGAGCAGTCAGACTGCATTTTGTACCAAAATGGTTTTGACTCAGTTGGCCGTGAACCAGTAGGACTCATACTGGCCTCAATATAAGTTTTGTCTCAGTACTGACTATATGATCCCCCCCACACACACACACACACCTTTTTATACACATTTTGTTTAGCAAAAACAAATTTTCAGACATAAAATCGGCCACATAAACATCAGCTGTTACTACAGTGATGGGGGCATATATATATCTAGACAGACAGTAACAAAATGTTTGACACCTTTTTAACTATTTCCCTTTACAAGCAAATATATATATATATATATATATATATTCTGGAAAATTAAGCTGTCATTTTCTTTATCACTTTAACAATAAGCATATAAACACAAGTTTTGTAGCAGGTTTGACAATCCAGGTCCAGACTCCCCAAGTGGAGAACAAGAGGGGTTGAACCCCAAGAATAAGCAATTGAATCAACTGATTGTATACAACGTTATTGTGTATAAATATACATCAAGTAAGGTCTTTTAATAAAAGCTTGTAATGTTCTGTACTTGATGGTCATTGGAAAAGATGTTTGCAGATTATGGCTATGAATTTATGCTTGCATAAATAGCCAGGTCTACATTGCTACTTACTTAGGTATAACTGACATTGCTCAGGGGTGTGAATAGCAACATAAGTTACACCAACATAAGTTACACCAACCTAAAAGCAGGTGTCAATAGCTATTGCCTCTCACAGAGTGAATTTATTATGCCCACTGGAGAGCTCTCTCCTGTCAATATAGAGCACCCATGTAGTGCTTCTAGTGTAGGCTAGCCCTTTGCGTAGAACACTAATGGTAACTAGGGTGCAACTGCCACATCACTTCAGTGTGGGGAAGTAATCAGGCAGGGAGGGCCACAGGCTAGTTGCTTCCCTGACACTAATTCCAACAACCTACTATGGAACAACACAGGGGAAGACAATAGTGGACTATTAAAGTTAATTGAAAGACATTGAAATTGAAAAGAAAATCCCAGTCTTGGATAAGTAAGGAAGGAGGGAGTTTCCCCGGCTCTGTATAAAAACAAATTCCATAGTCTGAAAGGCGAAAGGGGAATTTAGATAATATAGAAGTGTAAAGCCTGAGATTGCATCTTTATGTTTATTTTCTGTGTAACTTGTCTGTGTTTGCTTTTCCTTACTGTTTCACCTTTGATTCTATGATTTCTCTATTAAACAAACTTTTATTTTACCCCAAACTGACCTCTGTTGTGCAAACTGTGGGGAGTCTGTTTGCCAAAGTGAACTGATAAGTGGGGAGAGATTTCATTCCTTGAGGGGTGATGAGCCGAAGTGGAAAAGTCTGAATGCCTGGTCATTAAGAACTCAGGGAAACAGATTTGGGGGAACTCCAGACCAGAACAGGGGTTGTTGAAGTCATTCTGCAAGGAATAATTAGGTTGGTGGAAGGCAGAGTTTATGCTTTATGCTTGTAGGCTGGCTACTGGTGTCAGAGCTCTGAGCCACATAGGCATAGTATTAAGGCACCCAACATTACAAGGCAGGTGGTAACAGAACCCCTTAGTGGTCTGGGTAACTCAAGTCTTTTCTGGATTATCTTTCTAATCCAAAACCCAGAGGAAACTTTATTGGCTTCAAAGGACTTTGCAAAATCGGGGTCTTAGGGCCAGCCTACAAAGCTGATAGTGCCATTTATAGGACCACAGAGTTGAGGTCTTGACATCAGGTGGACACTCTTTCCAGTTTCAGGGCATTTTGGCCCTCTCTGATTTCATTTGTTTATTTTTAGGCAAAGCATGGCCAATCATTAAGAGCAAAAAAGCATTATTATTGGCATGTGAAAAATCATTTGCTTTGAATCATGTTGGCCCTCTCTGAAGTGATCTGCCCCCTTCCTCAATTCAGCACATGGTTAAATGCTTTGCTGAAGTCCCACAACTTTAATGGGCCCCAGACAGCATGGAAGGCATTTTCAACAATGGCAAGATGGTATAGTTCACATACTTTCAATATATGAATGATAATTATCCAGTCTCAACTGCCTGGTTTTATCTGGTTACCCCTAAAATTTAAAAGTCTCCATCTGGAGAGGGCGATGCAAGCAGATGTATTTACTTTCCAAAAACAAAAATATTTGCCTCCACCGGTACGTTTCCTGCCCTCCTCCGCTCCCCCTTGCCGAGTTTGCCTAATTTGTACACTAACTTCAGCCTGGGACTCTAGTTTACTGGGAGTCCCTCTGTAAAAGGGCACTAGCACCCAAACCCACCCATTCAGTCCCCTGTCCCAGTCCCAGGCAGAAAGGTCTGGGGCACTCTGTCATGCAGTGAACCTGCCATTCTAGCTGTGCTGCTTTCTGCACGTCTGGTCCTGGAGGCTCCTGAGAACAGGCTTTGCCTGATCCGTTGGCCGGTGCAGATACAGCAGGGTCGGTGCTCATTACAATGAGTTACCCAGAAGTATCAATTGCTCCTGCCTACCTCTCAGATCTCTCCAGTGGCCACTGTCCTGTCTGCCCGCTGCTTTCACTTTCTGCGAACACCGAACACTTAGACTTTTAAGCAGCATCGTTTCTCCCCAAAGCAGCCAGCTTCTCCCCCTCCCCTTCTCCTCCCTCCCCGGATTAAAATTCAGATGCAAACGTGGTGGTGAGGCCGCTGCCTGTCTCCTGTCACTGGGTCTCAGGGAGCATCCAGACTGGGAGGCAGCCAGCCGCCAAATACTTTGCAACTTCAGAACCGCCCCACGAATCGCCGCGTCCCCCCGCCTAACTTGTACCGACTGTCTGCGGGCCGGCGCCGTACGGTACCTCGGATGTAGCTGCATTTGCTCTCGTCCAGCAGGCTGGAGGCAGAGCCGCCCATGGCGCGGGCAGGGGCTACAGCGCCGGACACGAGCTGCGGGAAGGCGAGAGCGGCTCCGAGCGCTCCCGGGGCCGGTCTGCAGGAGAGGCGGCTGGCGTGGGGAGCTGCGCGCCTCTTCGCAAGAGCCGCTCAGCCGCTTCGGATCAGGGGGGTGTTTTTCTCTCTCTCCTCTTCAGTCGGTGCGCAAACTTCCTCCGAAAGGCACCGCCTTCTCGTGCGCCTCCTCCGCTCCCCGGGCGGGAGAGCGCTGCTCGCCCCTGGGCTGGCTCCCCCATGTCGTCACTCACCTCTGTTCCCGCAGCTGGCTCCTCCCGCCCTTCTCCCTCCCCAACTTCTCCCCCCCTCCGCCCCGCCCCCCCACTTCCCTCCATTTCTTGCTGCCCCTTCAGGCTTCACGGTTCCTGCTCCCCCGCCCCTCCTGCGGCTTCCCCCGCCGTGGGGCTGTCACAGTTCAGCGCCACTGTCCCCCTCGGGGAGTTCGGGGGTCCCCCTCTCCGGGCCCAGCCCGTGAGAGAGCCTCGGAGTCGGAGCCCGCCAGGGGAAACACTGCCGCCCTCCGCCAGGTAGCGGGGTGTTAGCCCGTTTGGCGCCGCGCAGCGCAGCCACAAGCAGCTGTGTCGTCCCCCCTCCCGCCAATCCGACACCCCCTGTCACACGCTGCCTGGGTCAGAACAAGGGGAAACCCGCTTGCACCAAGTGAAACTTCTCCTGCGTGGTGACTGAGGCTCCTTCAGACACTATATGTTCCCACACAGGAGGTATCAGAGGAAAAGCCCCACACACACACACGTTCCAAGGAATTGGGGGGGGGGGCGGAAACACACCCTATTTCAAGGGCAGATGTTTTTTTTCCCAGAGGTGTGCTGGGATGCTATGGGATCCATGTGCCTAAATCTCCGCCATCACTGCCAATGTTACACTAAGGTTAAGAGCTTGGTCCTTAGTTTCAAAGCCCTAAATGGCAGGTGGGAAACCCGTCTGTGCAGGAGACAGGAGAGGGCTGGTCCCACCAGGGCCCGTGTATCAGCACAAAGTGCTGATACACCCGCTCTAGGCACCAGCACACCAAGCATGTGCTTGGGGCAGCACTTTCCAAGGGGCGGCACTCCACCCCCCCCCCCTTTTTTTTTTCTTGGGGCACAAAAAGCCATGAGCAGGCCTGCCCTGAACCAAGATGTTCCCTGTCAGCCGAGGCTTTCAGGCTGAGTTGGAACTGATGCTGCAGTTCTGGCTGCAGTCGCTAGATGGCGCTCATGGCAGCCTGAGTCGCACAGGCTGGACGGCAGTTCAGGGTGCCCGGCCGCTGGAGAGCCAGAGCGTCATCCCCGGGAGCTGAGCCCGGCTGCGGTGGCGAGAGGGGCTCAGCTCCAGGGGATGATGCTCTGGCTCTCCAGCGGCCGGGCAGCCTGAACTGCAGCCCAGCCTGTGTGTGAGGAGCCGGGGAGGGAGGGAAGTGGGGCCCGGCGTGCAGAGAGGGAGGAGGGGTCCTGCTGCTGCTGCTCTGAGTCTCCCCAGGGCGGCGCGGCGTTTCCCCGCCCGAGGGGGCTGTTCAGGGTGCCGCCGGGCTGGGCAGGGGGCGCAGATCCTGGCTCGCACGCTGACAGGGCGAGTGGCTGGGTTGCCCGAGCTGCCAGAGAGCTGCTGCCGCCCCCTCCTGCCCCCGGACCCAGCCCACCGCACATCTCTCCCGCCTCAGCCCCGCGCTGCCTGCCCTGGGGGCGGGGAGAGGCAGAGCCCGGCTCCGAGCGGGCAGCAGGGGATACTGCCCTGCTAGGGGACCCCCGCGGCTCAGGCACCTAGGAGTCAGTGTCCGTCCTCTTGGCTCTGCCTGCACGGGGCTGGGAAAGCAGCTGTCAGCACCTGCCCCTCTCAGCCCTTGCACCTCCCCATCCCACTCGCAGCCCTTCCACTTGTACCTCGCCCATCGCTCCTTCACTGCACCCCTTCCCCTTGTACTCTCCCTTCACCCACACCTCTCCCCTTGTACCCTCCCCCAGCCCTCCCACACCTCCCCCTTCCCCTGCACCTCTTCTCCCACAACCCTCCTGATACCCCCTCTCCTCCTCCACAAGTACATCACACCCCGCCTCTCTGCCAGTGTAGAGCCCCCAAGCACCTCCACACCCACTCCTCTGCCTGAACCCTCTTTACTAGTTCCCGTCCCTTTCTGGGTACAAGGTTTGAGGGTTAGTCCCTATGCCTTCCATGTGCATTTGGAGCACTAAAGATGGGGTTGCGGGGGCGAGATTTATACTAAAGTGAAATAAAAATAGGAGAAACCGTTTGATCCGCACTGCAAGTGTAAACGGGGACTGCTGTGGTGAACAAGGAGGTCATGTTTGGGGGGGGAGCTCAGGGCTGTGGCAGCAGGGGGTGCAGGTGGGGGGGAAGAGAGAGCCCAGGGCTGGGGCGTCAGGGGGTGCGGGTGGGGGAGGGCACTGGTGGGGGGGGAAGAGCCCAGGGCTGGGGTGGGGGGCAGCCAAATTTTTTTTTTGCTTGGGGCGGCAAAAAATCTAGAACCGGCCCTGCCAGGAGCCTCGCTGTTTACCCCGACCCTGCCAGCACCGGACCGGCTGGAGGCGAGGGGGGGAGCAGGCGGAGTCAGCACTGGTGTGGGGGAGCCCAGGGCTGGGGCGGCAGGGGGTGTGGGTGGGGTGGGGTGGGGTGGGGTTGGGGGAGAGCCCAGCGCTGAGGTAGTAGGGGGTGCAGGTGGGGGCGGAAGAGAGAGCCCAAGGCTGGGGCAGCAGGGGTTGCGGGTGCGGGGGGACGAAGAGAGAGCCCAGGATTAGGGCGGCAGGGGGTGCAGATGGGGGAGGGCACTGGTGGGGGGGGAGGTAAGAGCCCAGGGCTGGGGTGGGGGGCAGCCAAAATTTTTTTTGCTTGGGGCGGCAAAAAACCTAGAGCCAGCCCTGGGTCCCACATTTCCACAGGTCCTTAATTCAGTGGTCCGATCTGTGGAAATTAGTTGCACAATTCCCGCTGGGATTTGCACAACACATTTTAAGCCAAGTGCATTGAATTGTGAACATATCCCAGTAAGGTTGTGTGATAGACTTACAAAAGCAAGAAACAAGATGGTGAGATAATATCTAGAAGTTGGTCCAGTAAAGGATATTACCTCACCCACCGTGTCTGTCCACTATCCGGGATCAATATAGCTACAACACTGCATACCACAAAAGCAAGGTAATTGTTGTCACCACAAAAACTGTCTTATCTTCAGGGGATACGATTAAACAAATACCTCTTGATCAGTGGTTTTCAACCTGTGGTCTACAGCCCCCTGTGGGTCCACAGACTATGTCTAAGATTTCCAAAGGGGTCCGAACCTCCATATGAAATTTGTTAGTGGTCTGCAAATGAAAAAAGGTTGAAAACCACTGCTCTAGATAAAGGATCATGTGTTTGCAGCATAAGGCACAGAAGTGAGAAATTGGTGCAACAGCAAACTTCATTCAGAATTTCCTTGCTTCTGAAGACTAATTTCTGACCTTTAAAGTTATTTTAATGCACCTTTCTTCTACTGTTTGTGGTTTTCTATTGTTTTTCTCCCATTTGCTTTTTTTTTTTACAATAATAATTGATTGAATGGGATCAGCAGCATGCCACAATAAATTGTTCCAATTTAAAAACACCTTAATTCTGTGTATAAAGTGTATAATTTTATTATGAAGTTAGTTGCTTTGAACAGAAACTAATTATGTATTGCACATTTCCAGTAACTGAAAATTGTATATTTTAGACATTTGAATATATTTGTTTCAACCATTCTACATTGATCACATGCTCCAAATTTGTTTGAACAAATTAAGCCTACTTTTGTTCCACCAATTGTATTAATGCATTTGATACCTCAACAATTTAATATTTTGCTATTTCATCATCAAAAGCAGGTTAAGAAATTTCTAGGGCTGTCAAGCAATTAAAAAATGTAATCACGATTAATCGTGATTAAAAAAGAATCTCAATTAATCGTGCTGTTAAACAATAATATAATACAATTTATTTAAATATTTGAATGTTTTCTACATTTTCTAATATATTGATTTCAATTAAAACACATTATAAATTACAATTTATATTTATTTTTATTACAAATATTTGCACTGTAAAAAAACAAAAGAAATAGTATTTTTCAATTCACCTAATACAAGTACTGTAGTGCAATCTCTTTATCATGAAAGTTAAACTTACAAATGTAGAATTAGGTACAAAAAATAACTACATTCAAAAATAAAACAATTTAAAACTATAGAGCCTACAAGTCCACTCAGTCCTACTTCAGCCAATCACTCTGACAAACAAGTTTGGTTACAATTTGCAGGATATGAAGCTGCCCACTTTTTGTTTACAATGTCACCCATAGGCACCAACTTTGCCTGGCGCCAGTGGGTGCTCGCGCCCCCCCCACCCCTAGCCCCGCTCTGACTCCACCCTTTCTCCACCCCTGTCCTGCCCCCATTCCAATCCCTTTCCCAAAGTCCACACCCCAACTCCGCCCCTCCCTGCCCCTATTAGACCCCTTCCCCAAATTCCCACCCCAGCCCCGCCTCTTCCACAAGCACTCTGCATTCCCCCTCCTCCCCCTTCCTCCCAGCACTTGCAACCACAAAACAGCTGTTTCACGGCGGAAGCACTGGGAGCTAGAGGGAAAAAGTGGGCACGCAGTGCGCTCAGGGGAGGAGGCGGAGGCGAGCTGGAGTGGGGAGCTGCTGGTGGGTGCAGAGCACCCACCAATTTTTCCCCATGGGTGCTCCAGCCCCAAAGCACCCACAGAGTCGGCGCCTGTGATGTCACCTGAAAGTGAGAACAAGTGTTCGCATGGCACTGTTGTAGCCGGCGTCGCAAGATGCACCAAAGATTCATATGTTCCTTCATGCTTCAACCACCATTCCAGAGGACATGCGTCCATGCTGATGATGGATTCTGCTCGATAACGATCCAAAGCAGTGCGGACCGATGCATGTTCATTTTCATCATCTGAGTCAGATGCCACCAGCAGAAGGTTGATTTTCTTTTTTGATGGTTCAGGTTCTGTAGTTTCCGCATCGAAGTTCTGAAAGCATGCTCCATTCCTCGTTCCTCTCAGATTTTGGAAGGCACTTCAGATTCTTAAACCTTGGGTCGAGTGTTGTAGCTATTTTTAGAAATCTCACATTAGTACCTTCTTTGCATTTTGTCAAATCTGCTGTGAAAGTGTTCTTAAAACGAACATGTGCTGGGTCATCATCTGGGACGGCTAACACATGAAATATATGGCAGAATGCGGGTAAAACAGAACAGGACAATTCTCCCCTAAGGAGTTCAGTCACAAATTAAACTAATGCATTATTTTTTTAATGAGTATCATCGGCATGGAAGCATGTCCTCTGGAATGGTGGCCGAAGCATGAAGGGGCATACGAATGTTTAGCATATCTGGCACGTAAATACCTTGCAACGCCGGTTACAAAAGTGCCATGCGAACACCTGTTCTCACTTTCAGGTGACATTGTAAATAAGAAGCAGGCAGCAGTATCTCCTGTAAATGTAAACAAACTTGTTTGTCTTAGCAATAGGCAGTAGGACTGAGTGGCCTTGTAGACTCTAAGGCAGTGGTTCTCAAACTGTGGGTCGGGACTCCAAAATGGGTCACAACCCCATTTTAATGGGGACACCTGGGCTGGCATTAGATTTGTTGGGGCTTGGGCTTTGGCCCTCCCACTTGGGTGGCAGGGCTTGGGCAGGCTCAGGTTTTGGTCCCCTCTCCTGGGATCATGTAGTAATTTTTGTTGTCAGAAGGGGGTCACGGTGCAACAAAGTTTGAGAACAACTGCTCTAAAGTTTTACATTGTTTTGTTTCTGAGTGCAGTTATGTAACAAAAAATCTACATTTTTAAGTTACTTTCATGATAAAGAGATTGCACTACAGTAGTTGTATGAGGTAAATTGAAAAATACTATTTCTTTTGTTTATCATTTTTACAGTGCAAATATTTGTAATAAGAAATAATAATAAAAAGTGTGCACTGTACACTTTGTATTCTGTGTTGCAATAGAAATCAATATATTTGAAAATGTTCAAAACCATCCAAAATATTTAATAAATTTCAATTGGTATTCTGTTGTTTAACAGTGTGATTAATTGATTAATTTTTTTAACTGCGATTAATTTTTTTAATCGCATGAGTTAACTGCGATTAATCAACAGCCCTAGAAATTTCACATCCAAGCTGACAAGTTTTTAAATTAATAACCAGCTTGATACAATTTGAAACAGCCAAAAAGATAAAGAAATTTGTATACAGTATTAATTCAGTATTGTGCTAAACAACCTTTCGTAAGCTGACAAATAAAGCTTACTTAAGGCAATTGATCAATATTAATTCACAGTATTATGGTGTCCCTCACTGGTGTATGCCACTTTCATACTGAAATGAGGCAATTGTTTATCTGTTCTAGCAAGGAGACTGGATGCATGCAGTGCCTTAATAAAGACTGGCTCTCATAAGTATTTGAATATCTTAACTGAGACTCAAATCAACAGCACTCCTAGAGGTAAATATAAATAGGGGCCTTTCATCAACATATTCGTTTGTTAAACTTTATTCATAAGGTTTTAACTTGTAACAATGTGGTGGTTGCAGTAGTGTGATCATTGCACATCCGCTGAGCTGTCTGAGTAAAAAATAAACAAATGAGCTACATTGTGCACTGTCTTGCAACTTTAAAGTGTTTCATGTACGATCAGTGCAGAATATTAATATATAGTGTTGCATGTCCTGTAGTGTCAAATTTATCTCCAAAGCCTGTAGACACATCTGAGACGGAAGAGATAAACCATGCAATTTGCATTAACTATGTTATTCTAAAACAAACTCCTGTTCTATCTTTATAGTTCAGAAAATAAAAATATATCTAAGAGCAGAAGCCTTAGAATCAATTCTGAGGAGCAGAAAGGCAGAAGGCAATGCACATACAGAATGGAAGTGAGATTGTATAGTCTACACACACTTAGGGTAAACAAAAATAGAAGAACAATGTCTTTAACAATAATTACACTGCTCTACAGCCCAAATACTTCTGAAATAAATGTAGTCAAACTTTACTAATTCTGGGTCACTGAGAACGAAAATGATGCTTAAAATTGTTGATTGGCTCTGGTTTTCAAGATATGCTATTGGGTCAGTATATCCGACCCTTGAATTGGGAATGGCGGAGGATAAGTGAGTTATAAAGGGAAGGGATCTCAATTTAAACCAGAAATGACTAAAATACATCTTTGATTGGCTCTATGAATAAATCTATGACTGGGTTTGGACAGTACTTGCTTTTTAGACAAAACAATGAATGATGCAATCTGAAGCTGGTATTGCATCATACATGATATGAATTGCATCATGTTATTCCTAGAAGTCATGGATGATGCAATCATAATGAAGCTTACATTACTCTGCTGAACAAATTGCCCTATATCAGCTCTAGAAATCATACAGTGTCGTGCTCTCTTATTTGTCAGTGTTTGATTTTGCAAAGGGACACATTTCTGTTTAGCCAAAGTGAGCAGAGATGCCTCGTACTTGTGTGAACAGTGCAGATAACTTCTGCTATGTTTGTGGTGAAGTGACTTTTGCATCACAAAAGCACAGTATAACCACTATGATTAAGAAAGCCTATCACCTTTATTTTGGCTGCAAAATTGGAGATCAGGACAAGAGGTGGGCCCCACACATATGCTGCAACACTTGTGCAACAAATCTTCGCCAGTGGTTGAACAGGAAAAGGAAAGCTATGCCTTTTGCAGTACCAATGATTTGGAGAGAGCCAACAGATCATACCAGAAATTGTTACTTCTGCATGGTGCCTCCAGTTGGGAAAGGTGTGTCAAAGAAGAAAAAGTGGACTGTGCATTATCCAAACATTCCATCAGCTATACGCCCAGTACCCCACGGAGAAGGACTGCCGGTTCCTGATGCACCAGAATCATTCTCACTTGAGTCAGACGAGGAAGAGGAAGAGGATGAAACTTCTGGTCCTGAACCATCAATGTCACAGGACCCACATTTTCTCCCATCCTCCTCCTCTGAACCACACCTCCTAACACAAGGTGAACTGAATGACCTTGTCAGGGATTTGGAACTACGCAAGAGTAAGGCAGAGCTGTTGGGCTCCACACTACATCAGTGGAATCTCCTGACAGGTGATGTTAGGGTTTCCATGTTCCGTGACCGTCAAAAGGATCTTGTCCCATTCTTCTTCATGGAAGGTGATCTTGTAGCTTGCAACAACATCGATGGTGTGATGGCAGCCTTCAACATCGTTCATAATCCAGATGAGTGGAGACTGTTCATTGATTCATTGAAGACGAGTCTTAAAGCTGTTTTACTGCATAATGGCAATGTTTTGCCATCAATTCCAGTCCATCTGAAGGAAACCTATGACAACATGAAACAACTTTTGAGGTGCATAAACTATGACCAACATCAGTGGGAGCTTTGTGGCGATTTGAAGGTTGTTGCTCTCTTGCTTGGTCTGCAGACTGGATACACAAAGTACTGCTGTTTTCTCTGCGAATAGGATAGTCGTGCAAGAGATTCCCACTACATCAAGAAAGACTGGCCACTCCGACAGTCATTGGAGCCTGGGTGGAAAAGTGTTCAACATCCACCACTTGTTGAATCAAGGAAGATTTTGTTACCACCCTTACACATCAAGCTGGGTCTTATGAAGAACTTTGTCAAAGCCATTGACAAAACACAAGCAGCTTTCAAGTACCTCCGTGGAAAATTTCCAAGGTTAAGTGAAGCTAAGATAAAGGAAGGTGTCTTTGTTGTTCCTCAGATTCGTGAACTTCTTCGAGATGATGCATTTGACCATGCACTGCGTGGCAAGGAAAAGACAGCATGGAAAGCCTTCCAGTTAGTGGCAATACATTTTCTTGGAAACAACAAGGCAGACAACTACAGGTTGTTGGTGGAAAACCTCCTCAAGGCATACAAAAGCCTTGGTTGCAACATGTCACTAAAGATACATTTTTTGCACTCTCATCTAGATTTTTTTCCACCGAACTGCGGACCAGTGAGCAACGAGCACAGCGAGTGATTTCACCAGGACATTGCAACAATGGAGAAACGCTATCAGGGCAAATGGAGCCCATCAGTGCTTGCAGACTATTGCTGGACAGTGACAAGAGATGCTCCATTTAAAGCCAAGAAGCGCCGAGTAGACACTGAATAGGACTAAGCTATGTACATAATAGTTTTTTGCCTTTTGTTTCATAATAAATTTTATTTATATAACCCTTTTCCTGATTTTTAAAGTGTTACATAAACAGGACAGGTGAAATATTATCATGTAAAGCAACCATAAACACATGAAAAGACCTAGGTTTACAATTTATGATTAAAACTCTACTATCTATACAATATACATCGACATAAAATGTAAAAACTTAAATATCTTAGAAACAGTAGCCAATCAGTTGTTTTAATTGTCATATTTGAATTCAGCACATCAAAATACATAATAAATAGCACATTTTATCTCTGAAGCAGACGACTTCTCAAAAATTGTAGACCAGTGTTATTTACACTTCAGTAGTACCTTCCACCAAAGAGCTTGGGGGGGGAGGGAGTTAATCTACATTCATTCAAGTTAGTCCAGTGTGAAAATGCTTCTCTGAACATCTGCTTTTCAGTATGTCCCAAAGGGCAACACATTTGGGCTATTTCAGTCCAGGGGACCATGAATTCAAAAGTCAAAGATATCTCTCACTCCTTGTACAAACTGCATAAATATCAGGCAGAACAGTAGTCCCTGCTCCTTAACTACTCCTCTGGAGGTGCAGGGTGTTCCAAAGAAGGTGGTGGGAATGGGTTGGATAATTAGATCGGCCCACCCTACTCTCCACTTGCAGACCAATAGAAGTCCACTGTTCGAAAGGACTCTTAACAGGTACAAACTAGCCCTAAAAGCTAGGGTGACCAGACAGCAAGTGTGAAAAATCAGGATGGGCGGGGGGGGGGAAGGAGCCTATATAAGAAAAAGACCCAAAAATCGGGACTGTCCCTATAAAATCGGGCCATCTGGTCACCCTAGGTCACAACATAAAGACCTTTTTTATACCTTCCTTATTTCTTTGCGCACACCTCACTATCTGTGGACTGAGAATAGTGGATGCAACTGACTCCGCAGTCCCTGCCAACAAAACAATTACCTGTTACTTGGAATTCTCTCTAGAAGGAATCTCACATCATTTGAGACTTTATCCTCAACTCCACTAATATGCTGTTACAGCTATTTAAAATATCTCCAGAAGGTGAGAAGAGGTACAAAGAAAATACTTATTCAATACTTAGTCTAATACAGGCCTCCACAACATGCGGCCCACGTGGGCTCTTTGTGCGGCCCGCGGGGGGTGAGTAGGTGGGCTCACTGTGTGGCCCGCAGGGGAAGGAGGGTTTGTTTCTGTGGGGCGGGTGGTGCTGGGGGGGGGGGGTGTTTCAGGGGGGCTGGGGGGTGCTGGGGGGGTTGTTTCTGTGGGGCGGAGGTGTTGTGTTTCGGGGGGCTGCATGGTGCCAAGGGGTTTCGGCCCTCAGCTGTTTTCTTTGTAATATGGCCCTCGCCGCTTTACGAGTTGTGCAGGCCTGGTCTAATATGAGTAATGCAGTATTGCAATAACCATGTTGGGCCCAGGATATTAGAGACAAGACTGGTGATCTTTTATTGGACCAACTTCTGTTGGTAAGAGAGAGGAGCTTGCACAGAGCTCTTTTGCAGGTCTGGAAAACATACTCAGGCCTGGTCTACACTAGAAAATTAGGTTATTTTAACTTCATTGGTCAGGGGCATGGGCGGCAGGTCACATAAGCTGGGGGAGGCTTTGCCTTCCCAAACAGCCAGGCATGCTCCACCCCCTGCTCTGATGCTCCACAGTCCTCCAGCTCCAGCCCCCCAGAGCTCCAGCTGGGGAGACTGGGGCTGCGTGCTGCCCGCCTTCCTGCACTCCAGGGCTGGGAGGGCTGCGCACCACCCACCATCCCAGCATTCTGGGGTTGGGGGTGCTGGCGCTGTCTGCCTTCCCGTGCTCCGCATGCCACCCACCTTCCCAGTGCTCCAGAGTTGAGGGGTCTGGGGCTGCGCACCACCCGCCTTCCCTCACTCCAGGGCTGGGGGGCTGGAACCGTGTGCTTCCTGCCCTTACGCTCTCCAGGGCTGGGGGGCCTGGGGCTGCGTGCCGCCCACCTTCCTGATGCTCCTTTGCGGCTGTGGGGCTAGCTGCGGGACTGGGCCAGTGACCACGGTGGAGGGGGGCTCTGGTCTCTGGCGGGGGATGGAAGGGGCAAGGCCTTGGGCCAAAAGGGTGGAGCCAGGGGATAGCCTCCCCCAGCTGGTGGTTCACGTGCCACCCGTGGTCAGGGGTGTGAAAAATCCACTACCTCTCAGTGAGGTGGATTACCTACACCAAAGTAGAATATGCTACAGTGGCACAGTTATGCTGCTGTAGTGTTTTAAAACACAGACAAGCCCTGAGAATATCACAGCCAAAGGTAGAACAGAATGTTTACCGTAAGTAGTTAGCATAACACATATTTCAAGGGACCATTCAAGGTGAAGTGGCCTTGTCAAGGCTGTATCCCCACTTTGAACTTTAGGGTACAAAATGTGGGGGCCTGCATGAAGACTTCTAAGCTTAACTACCAGCTTAGGTCTGGTCCGCTGCCACCATCCCAATGGATTCCCTTCCCTGGGAAGCCTTGAGAAACCTTTCACCAATTCCCTGGTGAATACAGATCCAAACCCCTTGGATCTTAAAACAAGGAGAAATTAACCATTCCCCTCCTTCCTCCCACCAACTCCTGGTGAATACAGTTCCAACCCCCCTGGGATCTTAAAACAAGGAGAAATTAACCATCCCCCCTTCTTTCTCCCACCAACTCCTGGTGAATACAGATCCAACCCCCTTGGATCTAAAACAAAAAAATCAATCAGGTTCTTAAAAAGAAGGTTTTTAATTAAAGAAAAAGGTAAAAATCATCTCTGTAAAATCAGTATGGAAATTAACCTTACAGGGTAATCAAACTTAAAGAGCTCAGAGGACTCCCCTCTAGTCTAAGGTTCAAAGTACAGCAAACAAAGATAAACACTCTAGTAAAAGGTACATTTACAAGTTGAGAAAACAAAGTAAAACTAACTGCCTGGCTATTTACTTACAAGTTTGAAATAGGAGAGACTTGTTTAGAAAAATGTGGAGAACCTGGATTGATGTCTGGTCCCTCTCAGTCCCAAGAGCGAACCAACTCCCAAACAAACAGCACAAACAAAAGCCTTCCCCCCACCAAGATTTGAAAGTATCTTGTCCCCTTATTGGTCCTTTGGGTCAGATGCCAGCCAGGTTACCTGAGCTTCTTAACTCTCTACAGGGAAAAGGATTTTGGAGTCTCTGGCCAGGAGGGATTTTATAGTACTGTACACAGGATAGCTGTTACTCTTCCCTTTATAATTATGACAGGCCTATTAACCCCTCTCCAGCTACAGGGGGGAGGGGGAAAGCAGGGGGAGTTAGGCTATGTCTACTACACTATGGACCTTACATCAGCACAGCTGTACCGCTGCAGTTGTGCCACTGTAAGGTCTCCTGTGTAACTGCTCTATGCTGGCGGGAGATAGCTGTCCCACCCACATAATTAAACCACTCCCAATGAATGGCGCTAGCTATGTGGGCGGGAAAGCATCAGACTGTTGCCTTAGTGGGTTACAGATTGTTGTAATAAGCCATAAATCCAGTGTGACTTTTCTGTCCATGATTTTTAGTGTCTAGCAAAGTTATTAATTCGAGGCTTTGTCTACACAAGCACTTTTGTTGGCAAAACATTTGTAGGTCAGAGGTCTGAAAAAATACACCCCTGACCAATGTAAGTTTCACCAACAAAAGTGCTGGTGTGGACTGCGCTATGTCGGTGAGAGACATAGGTACCACCGCTTGTTGGGGTTGTTTAGTTATGCTGGCGGGAGAGCTCTCTCCTGCTGGCATAGAGTGGTTACACGGAAGACCTTGCAGCGGAGCAGCTGCAGCAGTACAGCTGTGTTGCTGTAAGGTGCGAGGTGTAGACATAGCCTAAACTCATCTTTTGAAAGTGTTGTGTGGGTTTCCGTTGAAGCTGTGGACTGAGAAGTCAGATATAGAATGATCACTTTGTAACAACTGTTCACCCACAAGTGATAGGGTGTTTTGTCTTTTATCATTTATCTGTGAGAGTTCATTTGAGAGCATAGTGATTATTTTGTTTCACCCCTATAGCTGTTATTGCGCTATTTAGTGCACTGGATGAGGTATATCACATGTTGTGATAGGCATGTGTAGAACCCATGGCTCTTGAAAGGTATGTTGTGGGGTAATGATAATCATAGCAGTAGAGATAGGTCTACAGGTTCCGCATCTGTTGTTATGGCAGGGTCTGATGCTGCTTTGTGTTGGTGTGTCCTGGTATGTGGGGAGTTTGCTTCTGAAGATGAGCTTGGGGGATTGGTTGAAGGCCAGAAGAGGGGATCAGGAAAGTTTTCTTTCGGGATGTGGTCCCCATTGACTATGCATTGTAATTGTTTAATGATACCCCATTTGGGTTCCAGCGTGTGGCGGTAGGTGACAACTAGGGGTCTGCGGTCAGAGGGGTTTTTATTTCTGTGTTGAAGCAGTTTCTCTCAGCATATTTGGTTGGAGGGTCCATGGTTGGTGCAGGTGGTTTTAAGTGTGGTAAAGTATGTATCCTAGACTTTCTCCTTGGAATATATTCTTTGGTATCTGAGTGCCCTGTTGTAGATAACAGATTTCTTGGTGTGTTCGGGGTGGTTACTGGATCTGTGAAGGTAGGTGTGGTGATCTGTGGGTTTCTTGTGTATATAGTTGTCTGTAGAATTCCATTGTTGAAGCTGATAGTGGTGTCACGGAAGTTGATGCTAGTGTGGGAGTGTTCTAGAGAGTTAATGGATAGGTGGTGGCTGAACCACCACATTTCCTGGTGCCCTGCATAGCTGCGTACTGTTCCAGACCCTGCTCCACCTCTTCCCCATAGCCCCCTGCCCTGCTCTGCTCCAGCCCTGCCTCTTCCCGCCCCTGCTCCACCCCCACTCCACCCCTTCCCCAAAGCCCCCACCCCTACTCCACACCCACCCCGCCTCTTCCCGCCCCTGCTCCGCCCCAGCCCTGCTCCCACTTCCCTGAGGACTGCTGCAGGAGTCGGGGCTGTACTCACTGATGGTGGTAAGTGCAGCAACCCGGCCCCAGACGCGCTGCTGGTGAGTGCTGGGGGGCGGTTTCCTGTGCCCCCCAAGGCTGGGAGCCAGGGGAGCACAGCGGCCTGGGGCCAGGGGCTAGCCCCCCCACAGAGGCCTGGGGTCCCACACAGCCCCCCCCGGGGGGGCTGCATAGGGCACCAAAATAGCTAGGGATGGCCCTGGTGCCATGGCCAGATATGCTGGGTTTGCCTGGGTTCCCTGTTTGTGTATCTTGGGAAGCATATAGAAGGTCCCTATGGTGGGTTAATGGGGGATGAGATTATAGAGTTTCTCTTGGAGTTGTTTGGGGGAAGATTTAATCATATCCTTAAATTCCTGGGTACGTTATGATGTGGGGTCTTCTCTGAGTTCTTTATATTAGGTGTTGTTGGAGAGTTGTCATTTGGCATATATACGATGCAACTAGAACCATGCTTGAAAGAGAAAGAGAAAAAAAGGAACCAGCACTCAAGCATGTACAGACAAAGGCTAGGAAACCAGAACCTTCATTCAACCCACTTCTCTCTACCACTGTTGACTATTTTGTTGCTGGTCTCCACTGTAGTCGTGGTTTTCATAATTAATTCACTGATGGAAAAATCTCATCAACAGACTACAGTTACCTGGAGGTATCTTGGGCCCTTCCAGAACATCAGGTTCAGCCAAACTCAAACTTCTGAAAACCAGGCAATACAGAGTTAAGGAATATGCCACCATAGCCTTAACTTTGTCATCTGCAGCTAGCAATAGCCACTGATTCCTGAGGATTATATGCATGCACTCCAGCTGCATTCTCGGTTAGGTGTAGCTATATGGATTGAGGGAGGGATTAGTTGGATCAGCTTGGCAGAGCTGTGATTATGATATGAAGGGATCTGGGGAGGAGGGATTGCACCTCTGCAGCATGCCTCATTCAATGCTGAGTTCTATAGATTGTCAATAGTGGTACACAGTGCCCTCTCACATGGGGGTGCCAGGAAGTGGGGTAATACCTCTTGAACAGGACAGGACCCCCCCAGGTTCCAGCACACATATAGGAAGAGAGAACATGGAGCTGACAGGCCCCCCATTCCAATTCCACTATCACTTATCCCATACCCCTGCTCCCCTCCTGTACCTCCCACTTATTCCCTTCATCAGGGCCCCTAACTGCCACTAACTATGATGCAACCTACTTTGCCAACAGATTTGGACATAGATTTAGGTCTCTAATTTTTAAATGATACAAGAGAAGGGAAAACTCATGATTATGTTCTGTTAGCCACTCTTAAGCATGACTGTTCTGGAGTCAGCCTATCACATTTGAATTTGGGATTAGTCATGCTGGCTAACAGTAATAGAAAGTTTCCATAGCTTCTATGAATCATCTCTGACTTTTTCTCTTGTGTTTCCAGTTCTCTGTTAATTCGATCAAGTTTGACTTCCACTGAGACTGTGACAGTAGTAATTTTTAATCTGTCAATTCCTTCTGAAATCTTCTTCAGTTACTTTTGTAAATTTAATGTCTCTGTAGACAGCTCCCTTGTGATGTTATGTAAGTGCTATGTTTTAATCAAAATCCTCATACTTTCAATTATCAGCAAATGGAAAAGACCACCTTGTCATATTTCTCTGTATTCTTGTTTGGCATTTACCACAACTTAAATACAATATTGCATCCCTTCCACTACTGAGTTAAAAGAAAATAATTGCCAGCTTCCAGCAACCACAGTTTAAGAAACACTGTATTTAAGAGGTTTCAGAGTAGCAGCCATGTTAGTCTGTATCCACCAAAAGAACAGGAGTACTTGTGGCACCTTAGAGACTAACAAATTTATTTGAGCATAAGCTTTCGTGGGCTACAGCCCACTTCATCGGATGCATAGAATGGAACATATAGTGAGGAGATATATATACACATACAGAGAACATGAAAAGGTGGAAGTTGTCCTACCAACTCTAAGAGGCTAATTAATTAAGAAGAAAAAACTTAATGAATTAATTAATTAGCCTCTTAGAGTTGGTAGGACAACTCCCACCTTTTCATCAGATGCATAGAATGGAACATATAGTGAGGAGATATATATACACATACAGTACTCAGTAGGAGGTGGTTTAAAATAAGTCAGATGAAGAGGGAGAGCCACTACCCATCTATCTTCCTTGGCTGATGCTTGGGCGAGGGCTCTGAACAATACACCTGGAGACTGAGTTCCCTTCAGTCCTCTTCCTGACCCTCTACACCTTCTGCTCCTATTAGTGGGGTTAGTGTCAAGTTTGCTGCTCCTCCCACTGTGGCCTAGGCTCTCCTCAGAGGTTCTTGGCTCTGTGACATACCCTGGTGTTATCTGGACCAGTGATCCGCTAGGTCACTCCAATCCTTGACTCTGGGAGCCAGTCTTACCCTGCTCTGCTGTGAGAACCCCCACTCTTGGGTTGTTCATGCACAGCCTCTGGCATGTAAGCTGCTTGGATTGTGCAACCGAATGACCCATCTCTGGTCCCAGACACAACCATAGGAACCTCCGTCTTGCAGTGTCCAGTTATGCCCACTGGATGCTGCAAGCTTATGTGTGTTCGTCAATTTAACAAAGAAATTGATATGCACCAGGCTTGTTATTCCAAGGGGAATCTCTGACACACTTCAAACCAAACGCACTGCTTCAGGTAGGATAAACAAACAGATTTATTAACTACAATAATAGATTTTAAATGATTATAAATCAAAGCATAACAAGTCGGATTTGGTCAAATGAAATAAAAGCAAAACGCATTCTAAGCTGATCTTAACACTTTCAGTGACCTTACAAACGTAGATGCTTCTCACCATAGGCTGGCTGGTTGCCCTTCAGCCAGGCTCTCCCCTTTGATCAGCGCTTCAGTCACTTGGTGGTGATGGCTGTAGATGGAGGTGAAAGAGAAAGGAAGAGCATGGCAAAAGTCTCTCCCTTTTATCATGTTCTTTCTTTCCTCTTGGCTTTGCCTCCAACCCCTTCAGGGTCAGGTGAGCATTACCTCATCTCACTCCCTGACTGACCAAAGGAAGGCGGGGTGACTCACTCGAGAGTCCAACAGATCCTTTGTTGCTGCCTAGGCCAGTGTCCTTTGTTCCTGTGAGGCTGGGCTGGGTTTGTCCCTTATATGCCCTGATGAGGTGTGAACTGCCTCTCTGCTCTTGGAGAGTTTTTTCCTGAGCTTGTTTTAAGCCATGAGAACACATTTTCAGCCTCATAACTATATACATGAAATTACAATATATAACATTACTATAACAACAATTGCTATAATATTACTATAACAACAATGCTCAGTGCATCATGAGCCTTCCGAAGACACCCGGCATGACAAACTTTGCATTGGATGCCACACAATCATATTATAAGGATGTACATGGGGGTGTAGGGTGTTCCCCCGAGGTACAGAGCGTCACAGGCTCCCCCACTCTTTCCACTGGGTTGGATCTTCCTTCAGAAGTTCACCCACTCCACACTCTCCTTCTGCTATGTCATGGCATCTGCTCTCCTGACCGGTTCACCTGCACATCTAGCCCTTGAGAGCAAGAGGAGCTGCTCCCAGTCAGTGCATTACAGCATATGTGCACTGGGCGTGGAGCTGAATCCCCCTTTAGCCAACTTCAGGAACCAGCCTAATGGAGCAACTAGTGAGCAGTGCTGTCCAAGAATTCAGGGAAGGAAGGGAAAAACGATCTGCTTTTAGCAGAGGAGTGGGAACTGTATTACCCCTAATTCTAACTCCTGTCTATAGGACAACCCAGTCTTACCATGACTATATTGCACAGGAAAAAATAAAATCTTAATATGCACTTACTTGACTGGCACAGTTCATATAAGAGTATGCAGAAAGGTGCCTTTTTACCATAGTTGCTAATCTGAGTATACCCCCTGTGATAAATGAAGGGGTGGGAGTAGCTCCCTTTTATGGACACCCACCCAGCCAGTTAGCTGTAAAATCCCTCTTAATAGCTGTTCTCTACTTGCTTTACCTGTAAAGTGTTAAAAAAGTCCAACGTAAAAGGAGCCAATGGGAGGGCTAGAACTTTTTAAAAGGATCTTTTTAAAACTTTGTCTGTTGTTGTTCTCCAGAGAGAGGGGACAGAGCAGAGACAGGACTGGGACTATGCTGTAAGAAGCTTTGAGCCAGGTATGAAAAACCATCAAATCAGACCTAGAACTACTGATTTGAACCCCCCAGATATGTAAATAGATCAGGGAATGACTAGGAAGATGCAATTAGGTTTGTCTCTTTTATTTCTTTATGGCTTGTGGACTCCTCTGCTTTTGTTTTGCTTGTAACCTTTAAGCTGGACCTCAAGAAAACCATTCTTGATGTTTAATTATTATATTTGCTCTTTTTAAATCTAGCCATAGCCTAAGTTCCAGATGTATTTTCTTTCTTTTTGTTTTTAATAAAATTTACCTTTTTTAAAAACAGGATTGGGTTTTTTGTGTCCTATGAGGTTTGTGCATATGTTGTTTAATTAGCTGGTGGCAACAGCTGATTTCCTTTGTTTCTTTCTTAGCTCTTCCCCAGAACGTGGGTGAAAGGGCTTGAGGGTACCCCACAGGGATGAATTCCCAAGTGCGCCTTCCTGGGTCCAAAGGGGTTTTTTTGCACTTGGGTGGTGGCAGCATCAACCCATCCAAGGTCAGAGAGAAGCTGTAACCTTGGGAGTTTAATACAAGCCTGGAGTGGCCAGTATTAATTTTTAGAATCCTTGTGGTCCCCCACCTTCTGCACTCAAAGTGCCAGAGTGGGGAATCAGCCTTGACATCTCCACTTTAAAGTGAATATAAATGCTCATGCAAGATTCCACACTTGACAAATCAGAAGACAGAAGTCCCTCTATTTATATTTACCCATCAGGTACAGCATGATAGTGTCAGTGCAAGCCTTCCTCAGTGACATTGCTCTTTTGTAGTTACAGTATGTCATGGCTGTGCATGCTGGTGAACAAAATCATGGTTTGGAAGACTAGTAGAACTCTAACTGACACCTGGAAAGCTAATGAGAATTGTCTTTAAGGAGTAAGTGTCACTGTGAACTAAATCTGGTTGATCAACTTGAACAAAAGGTCTTGATTTTCCCCACTTGATAAAAATGCAATTGCAAATGTATCTGTGGCCAGATTATAATTCCCTCTGCCACCATTTTAGAGGGAATCTCTGTGTTGATGCTGTAAAAAATCCAGAAAGGGAAGAATACAAAAATCAGAAGAATTCAAGCACTAAAATGCTTCTTTTTCCAGTTTGTGGAAAACTCCACCAGGGTGCACTAGATAGCTACCTAAGAAATTCCGTCACAGGGATAACAAATTTGTTAGATTTATATCTACAGTACTTGTTTTGTTTCTTTGTTTTTTAATATATCTAGAGATCAACAGAATCATTAGGAGAAGTTGAATACTTCTTATATCTTCAGTATGCAGTATGAGCCAAGTTCAAGGTCTCTGTCCTTCAAGGCAATCCATGGCTAGACCCAGCATATCTAAAAGATAACCTAAAACTTTTGGATGAAGTTGGTGGTCATCAGTCCCATTCCTCAGGCATAGAAGAACTTTCTACCACAAGGGTAAAGCTGATCTGTGCAGGAGACAGCGCTTTCTGGTGGCCCTGTCTGTGACTGAGGAACAAAACCCACAAACCTCACTCCCTTCCGCTCAAAGCACGCTATGTTGGCCTTGCCTTCTCTAATTATAAACACCTAGTATGTACATAGTTATTAAAATAAAAACTAATTCAAAAAGACTACGCGGTGCACATGACAAATGTTAGTCATGCTGCTTAATGCACTACTGAGGGCTTCTATGGTGGTGAGGGCAGTACAAGAACTTCTGTTGAATAATATATGCACGTCTCTTGAGGGAGGATGAACTTTACAACCAACTGGTCTCTTCTTCTCTGACAAATATAATTCTACATCATATAGCATTGCAAGTAGCAACTTTTAGTTAAAATTGAAAACTTTCTATTAAACTCCATGTTTCCATTAATACCATAAAATATTCACTATTAGAGCGGAAACATTCTCTTGGTCTCTGCCCTGAGACTAACTTAGCTGCTTTTCTGAAAGTCTGAGTAAAATATCCTGAACCTCTTTTGAATGATAGAAGAGGTGAGAAAGTAACATGCTCCTCCCCATCCCCACACCACCGCACACACAGTGAAAAGTTTGCCCAAACCTTTAAAAAAACAACAACAGGATTACTGCACCAAAAAAGAGCAGAATCTTGACATCTGGTGGCCTGGATTCTGTCATACTATGCATGCCCATCTGAAAACATCTTAAGTCTACAGATGCTGACTTAAAAGTAGATGCACAGTTAGATATTCACTTTTGATTATTTCGAACTAACCTGCTCTGCAGCAGAAGCTGCTACATCAAGCAGGAAGGCTTAAAGTAAGTAAAACTAACTGTGACCTGGGAAAATCCAGAAATCAAGGACTTTGGGTTAGGTTCTGGGAGAGAACATCAGGTGAGCCAGGTACAAGGCCTATTACAGCATCCTATCCCAACCACCAAAAACAGCTCTGTTTTTATCTGGTAGTGGTTGATGTTACTGGTAATTTGTTCTGAATTTTTCATGTGGACTGCCTCTCAAACACTTTTCCTGAAAGCCCCAACCACAGTTCATGGTCTGATGCTTGTGATTGTGTATTTACCCATCCCAAGAAGATTCTCTTTAACCAACCCATCATATGAAGTCCAGACTTCACTTAAACAAGTATTCTGCCTATTGACAAAACAGAGGTGTGCCTGACAGTCATTTTGTCCAAGAGTGGGAGAAGGTGGAATATACCCAATGATGGGTGATATACCCACACAAACATTCTCTAGAGTATGTTTGGGGGCTGGGGAAAATTATTCTGTTATAATATCTCTAACCCACAGTGGGAAGCTGACTTCCTCTGCTATTACCCCCCAGGCTCCTGCTTCCTCCTTGTTATCAACCATGTGTCGCATAATTGTCTGCATATGGTGAAGGATGTGCATCTTCATTGCCCTTTAGTTTTTGAACTGGCAGAGCATTCCTTTCCTATGCACCACCAGGGAAGCAATGACCAAACTAGTGTGGAATTTCTTTTTGCAGGAGGCAGGACTTGGCTTCCACTGGGTGTCCCTTCATCACACTCCTAAGGGGAGGTGTATATTTGGGTGCCTATGCCCCTTCCCTGAAGTGAGGAAAGGATTAATCAGCTTCACTACAAAAGGACCACAACTGTCTGTTAAAGTAGGGTGGGGTCAGTGACACGCTCTAGCCTCCTTCAGAAAGGGAGCAGAGAAGGGACCCAGCCAGGAAAGAGAAGGATGCTTTTTGGGTTGGGAGTCTTGAAATGGAGAAAACCTTGAAGCAGTCAGGTCAGCTAAGTTTAGTTCCTTTTCCATTCTATACTGTATTACAGTTTGGAGAATTCATTTGATGCTAGTCTTCAAAAGGGAAGGACATGTTAGCTTTCTTTTCCTGACTATTTGTAATACATTACTTCTGTCTGGAGAGCTTTGTCCAGTTCTGTATCATATCTCCTGGCCCTAAATATCTGGTTATGGACAGATGCCCAGTTGCAATGTATCTTTATGGACTGAATATTGCTGCACTCAGCCAGTCACAATAAAGTGACATTCCGTGAGTGGAAAAATAGGACAAACTTGTTGAGTGAATTCTTCTCTCAATTCTAGGAGTAGTGTGGGCAAGAAGAAGCCTGTGTTTCTAGTGCTGAAGCTGCAGGAACACTCCAGTCAGTTGGGGATTAAGTCAGACAAGAAGTTTATGTAGTCCTGGAGCACATTACTTTGGAGCCCAGGGAGGATAGGAAGTGGACAAGCTCCTTCCCCAGGCTGGTTTACAAAAGTCCACACCTGGAATGTGGTTGGCAGGAATACGGCCCTGCCTACAGAAAAGAAACTTTGCACTGATTAGACTACATTGTTATATTGATACAGCTACCTTCTATAGATGCACTACACTAGGCTAAATCACAGTTTCCATGTGTTAAACTTACACTGGTGTGCATCAGGAGTAACTGAGCAGATGTAAGACAACAGAGGAGAATTGGGGCCCCTAACTGTTAGCTCTCTGGTACCACATGCAAGCAGAAGCAGTTATTACTATTATACTAGTTGTGTCTAAGAAATTTATTTTGGTTAACTTGAATGGCTTCACATCCCCCACACTATATTTCAAAAGCTAAAGAAAATGCTTAGATTACCTTCCATTGGAGAGGTTCATCTTTTAAATAAGTCACATGAATCTAAACTGCCAGGTTTTTTTTCCCCCCAATAAATACCTTATCTTAAATATTACCCTTAATTGGCTTCTACTTCTACTATATGTTGGACCATTCCAAAGCCCAACTTAAAAGCAAAATTTAAATTAGTATATATTTGTTCATTCTTATGCAAGGCCAGCTCCAGCTTTTTAGCCACTCTAAGCAGCGAAGGGAAAAAAAAAAAAAAAAAAAGCCGCGATTGGCGGCACTTCGGCGGCAGCTCTACCGTGCCGCTTCATTCTTCGGTGGCAATTCGGCGGCCGGTCCTTCCCTCCGAGAGGGACTGAGGGACCTGCCACCGAATTGCTGCCAAATTGTCATCAAAGACCCGGATGTGCCGCCTCTTCCCATTGGCCGCTCCATGAACCTGCTTCCTACGCTGGTGCCTGCAGCCGGCCCTGTTCTTAGGCCATTTATTTCCATAAAATACACACTATACATAATATACAAACAAAAATTAGTTTGTATGAAAAATGCTCTGCAAACTATAAGTTGGGGTGTTCTTTATTGGTGTCTGAGTTTAGAATGTTTAATATTCTCCGGGACAAGTTCAATGGTTTCTTCTCAGTTTTAAGTTTTTGTGTATTTACATGTATACACACACTTTTTAAGGCTACCATATTTAGGCTTTATTGTTTTATCTTGTTTAAGAACCTGGGTTTTATCTATTCAACCCTTACATTTTATTTTATTTTTTATTTTTATTTGGTCACTTATCTATGCTGTAACCCATAGGGCTTTTGAACTAAAATAGGTTTACATATACTGTCATGTATATTTAAAAGTAGGTCAAATTATTTTCTCACTTTCTTTGATGTCTGTAATTCCTCTTGATGAGGTAGGCAACAGAATCTCACAGCTAGTCCTGATGTCTTCAGGCTGCTTCTGCTACTCTGATTTTTACCCCATTGATGTGACTTGTTCTGAGAAGTGAATGTTTTATTGGTGTAATGACAATATCTAATATAAAAAATTAAATATCCCTTCAGTACTGCTACTCTGACACTAAGCAGTACAGACAGATGTATGACTGCTTTGCTTATCTGGTCTTCTATTGTATTCACATCATAACTACTCATTCTCAAAAATAACTACCAAAGCATCTATTACAACTTACTGCCATCAACTTGTCCCTTTTTCTTAAGGAATCTGTCTAGCTTTGAGATAACCTTCTCTCTTCTCTCCACTCTTTCTTATAAGCTATATGGGCTAAAGAATTTGGCCCAACACTACTGCCATCAAAATTGGTGGGAGTTGCCATTGATTTAATTGGGAATAAGTTTATATTTTTATAGTTTGTGTTGTATTGTAGATTCCTTAGAGCCAGGTGTTAATTAAACCTAATCTGGGATACCCAAAAACATTTAGACTAGCTTGGGAGGAAGAAATGTTCATGCCCATTCCCAAACAAGCAACAGTGTTTAATATCACTTCCTGCTCCCACTCCTTGGGTCACTCATGACAACAGCCAAGAGTTGCTATGGATTCCTAGGTTTAACCTGGGGGAATTCTGCGCCACTGCGCAATGCAGAATTTTGCAGAAATTAATGTTGTGTGCACAGAATTTCCTTTTTCCCCACAGAAATTGGCAGCAGAGATGTTGGCTGACATGAGGGGCCAGCTCACAAATAGAAGACAAGGCCATGGGGAATGGGAGGGAACTGGAGGGTTCGCAGCAGCTGCAGTTCTCAGCACACCCTGAAGGAAGGAGGCAGCAACACAGAGGAAATTCTGTGCAAGCCCAGGACCCAGCATCAGTCTGTGTCTTTGTTTGTATCCCTGGCCTCTGGGGGTTAGGTGGTGTGAGTTTCTGGGCCTGGTGTGGGGCCACAGCTGGCCTCTGGGGGGTAACGAGTGTGAGTGTCTGGCCCCCCAGCTAGGCTCTGTGGGGGAGGGAGCAGAGAAACAGGAACTGGGTTGTCATAAGGTTTCTTTAACACTCTACTCCTGGAGGAATTTTTGTGTGTGTCTGTGTTGTTACAGATATACTTGCTGACAGGTATTTTTAAATAAATTACCAAGATAATTGAAACTGGCATGATTATATAGTGTTAAAATTTGCAGAATTTTGCTGAATTTAAAAAATATTGTGTGCAGAATTTTTAATGTTTTGGCGCAGAATTTCCCCAAGAGTACCTAGTGCATCTTTCTATCCATGGGTCAGGTATCAGCAGTTAAGTGGCCAGCTGGCAGCAATCTCTGCTGATAGCAAGATCCTTCTGAACATGGGGTTGAATCTTGAATCTTATGTCCTGATCTGTAGTTTTTCCTCTGGCAAAACTCCTTTTGAAACAAATGGGAGTAAAGAGTTCAGTATCAGATTTTAAATCCTTCCTGGTTTAGAGCTCATTTGGTTTTGGTATGAAAATTACTGCTACAATCATCATTTGTCTTATGCACACATCTACCCCTCTGAAGAGTTAACAAGCCATGGTTTCCTCCTCCTCCTCCTCACTCATTCTGCATAAAAGTCTCAAAATAAAAACAAGATTATTCTTTTAAAGGTTTTAACAAACACATTACTGTGGTATTATGCTTACTCTGTCAGTGCAGGAAATTAATCTCAATTATAGCTGAGCTAACTGGCTCTGGCACATAGTGCATTGTTTTTATCATGTGCGTTTGTTCTCTTGCAAGGATAAATAGATGCCTTGCTAATTCTTGGCCCACTGCTGGAATAAATTTTAAATGTAGATTTCATTGGCTGGCCTCCAGACTTTGAATATACCTCTGATACTCCTTCCAACGATGTAATATGTTATCTCCCCATAATTAGCTTTGAGGTGCTTAATTGATAAAACAGCTGAATGTTACACAAAGCAACATGTAGCTACTTCCTCAGCTACTGAGGCTCTCTTGTCCTAGATGTGCCCCTCTATCATAACTCTTGAGAGGCAGATTGTCCCTTCCACAGTGGAAAAACCCACATAAGAGACCAGAAAAAAACCCATAAGCCATGAGTTTCTTTGGAACTGAACTGTCCCCATAGACCTTGATATGGGGTTCTCCCTTTGGGGGCTCTCCTATGATCCACTGAAGCTATCTCTGGATTACTAAGTGGGCCCAGTGGCAATATATGGCTTCTACAAAAGCTGCTTGTGTAAAGGGGGGGAGGGATAGCTCAGTGGATCATAGGAGATCCATAGCTCAGTGGTTTGAGCATTGGCCTGCTAAACCCAGAGTTGTAAATTCAATCTTTGAGGGGGCCATTTAGGGATCTGGGGCAAAAATCTGTCTGGGGATTGGTCCTGCTTTGAGTAGGGGGTTGGACTAGATGCCCTCCTGAGGTCCCTTCCAGCCTTGATATTCTATGATTCTATGAGCTCCCTGGCTAGTTGCTAACCCAAAATATCTGTCCTTGGATGTGTGCATAGAGTGTTGTATCCCTCATCATGCTAGATACAAAACAACACAACACCTGTTCTCCCACCCTACCTGTCCCTTTACCATGAACATGAAACCCACAGATATGGTAGCAAGAATAGCTCATTATGTAGTTTCCATGAGTGGTCTTTTCTTGGGAGAGAAGTGGAGGATACTCTCCAACCTAAACACGAAACTACTTTAACCTCATTTATCCTACCTGGATAGGATTTGGTCCTGAATAGCCACTGGCCTTCTAGCCTGCCCAATAGATTGGGTTAAAGAGGGGTGTGGGGGAACCCACACACACCATCTATGCAAACATTACTCCATTTCTTGATTTTATGTATTTTTTTTCTCTATACCGATATCAAGTCGCTAAATCATGTGAATTGAATTCCAGCTATATTCCAGCTCTCTTTTCTCTAGGGAAGAAATCCTGGTCTGTCTGTGCTAGAACTCTATAAACTCAGTTGATTAGCTTTGTCTAATCAGACAAACATTTGCTTGACACAGCAAAGACTAATTTCAAGTAACATTTTTGGTATTTAGAATGGACGGTGTACCAGTGTTATATGAAATTTGTACTGGATTCTCCTGTAATCAAAATTTTCTCTGGAATAAGATTTAGCATGACAAATTTCAGTTTGGGGATTTTATTTTAATAAAAAAAGTAAGCTATGAATGCAAAGGAAAAATTTGGATATTGTAAGGGTCACTGCTATGATAAAAACAGGACCGGCTCCAGGCACCAGTCTGGCAAGCAGGTGCTTGGGGAGGCCGCTCCGGAGAGGGGCGGCACGTCCAGATATTCGGCGGCAATTCGGCAGACGGTCCCTCATTCCTGCTCGGAGCGAAGGACCTCCCGCCGAATTGCCGCTGCAGATCGCGATCGCAGCTTTTTTTTTTTGGCTGCTTGAGGCAGCCAAAACCCTGGAGCCAGCCCTGGATAAAAATAATACAAAATCTACTTGATTGTACTTAATAATTATACATACAGTATATAAAGGCATTCCTACAAACTGTGCGCAACAAAATCAGACAATGAATTGGAGAATTTCAGTCTGGTCCCTGGTCCTTCTCCTTGACCCAGGGAGAAGTAATCAGTGCACAAAGTTGGCACAGACTCAGCTGAGCTGACAGGTGCAGTGAAGAATTGAACCTTAGGCTTTGTCTACACTGGGCTTTTATTGGCAAAACTTTTGTTGTTCAGGGGTGTGAAAAAAACACTCCCCCCTCCCCCCCGAATGACAAAAGTTTTGCCAACGAAAAGTGCCAGAGCTCTCCTGCTGACAAAGCTACTGCCGCTCATTGGGGTGGAAGATTTTTGTCGACAGGAGAGCTCTTTTCTGCTGACAAACAGTGGCTATACTGCCTCCTTTTAGTGGCACAGCTGTGTCACTAAAAGGTGCATAGTATAGCCATATTCTTAGTCCCCACCTTTTTTCCACCTGCATAGGAGAGTGAGTAATAGTGTTTCAGAGGCAGCCTTGCTACCCATGATATAGATAGTCAATACAAGGGAGTAAGGGTTGCCTTACATCCCCTTATTCTGATGCTCAGGCAGGTACATAGCCCAATTTATTCTCTTCTCTCCCTCCTCCCCCATCATCAATACCCAATTTACTACTTTTCAACATTTATATGCTGTTCTTTTTCTTGTTGCATTTGGACACAAACTAGTTTCACTTTCTGGTTCTGATGCACTAGTACAATGCACAAAAGGGAGTGTATATATATCCTAACTTTACCCATTTGTGTGCTGTTTCTATTCTTTCAAAGAGTTTCACTAGAGGTGTTTCTTTCCCTGTCTTTCCTCTTCTCCACCATAACCCCTTTGTTTTAAAATGTCATGGATGGCCTTCAGACCATTCTAAAAGGTAGGGAATTACTTCTATTTAGAGGAGGGTCTCTTGCATATCTCAAGCAATTGGAACAGAGTGAGACTGATGTTTTCTTTACCTCCATTTTGCTGCTGTGAAAAGAGGGGGGAATGCTTTGGCATTGTGCTGGGAATCATAGTAACCCAGAGCTGATTAAAGCTATTTCAGACTCTGTAATATACTGAATGCTTTCTCCAACTATCACAGCCAAACCTGCAGACAGCAAGAAATGTGTCATGACTCTGAGATTCTAAATCTCACCTACTCCCAATGCCTTCCACCTTGCCATATAAATATAGTATCCATGGTACTCAGATCAAACAGTTATCTGTTGTATTCTGACTGACTGATCCTTCTATCTAGGTCCTATTTTTTCTGACCAGGAACCATCAGTTTTTGTGTTTTGTTTTGAATTTCTCATACTGAGAACTTGCTGAGTGGTTGAGTGCACCAGAGAAATCCACAAGGACACTTCTTGCCTTCCTGAATCTGTGACACCATATTGAGAGGTTTTGTGGGGCTACAATTAAAGCATCAGATTCTCATGTTGCTATCAGTATAAGCTGATTGAAGTGAGCCAAAACCTACATCAAAAATCAAATGTCCCTTTAAGTCCTGAATCTGGCTTAAACACAGTAGGAAGTCTTGATCCCTGTGATATTTTTACAATTCAACTGCCATGACTGATGTGATTCTGTCACATGATTTCATCATCTTGTTTTGTTTTCTTTCAACATGTTATTCATCCCTTCCTGCTGGTTAGTTTTTGACTAGCCAATTGTGTTAAGGCATTGTAAACTTTAGATTGCATTTGCTACAGATGGTTCATGGGAGGCTATTGTATGGGTCTCCTTATTGGAAATACGTACTTGCTATAATCCAAGTATTTCTAATGCAACTAGAACAGCAATGTGTAGATGTTAAGTACCTAGTTAGAAATGACTCTACTCATATCTAGAAGAACTTGATTCTGCATCCCAGTATGTTTTATACTTAATTGCATTGAATTTATCACCTTACTCCACTTCAGTTGCAACATCAATTAGAAATGTAAAGAAACAGTTATTTTAGAAGTTTAATTTACATGTTTCTCTACAGACTTGGGCAAACTAGTGTAAATATTTGATTAAGGCCTCAGTTGCATGACTCTGGCTTGCCAAGAACTATATACTTCCAGTTTTTCTTTTCTAATGACATTTTTATACTGCACCTTTTATCCAGAAAGATTCCAAAGCATTTTAGATTGTTACACAGTAATGGAGGAATACCTATCTCATAGAGCTGGAAGGGACCCTGAAAGGTCATCAAGTCCAGCCCCTTGCCTTCACTAGTAGGACCAAGTACTGATTTTTGCCTAAGATTCCTAAGCGGCTCTCTCAAGGATTGAACTCATAACATGGAGTTTAAGCAGGCCCACGTTCAAACCACTGAGCTCTCCCTTACCACCATACTGCAGCCTCTGGAGTGAATCACAGTAGCTGTATCAGTGAAGAGTAATGGTACTGTACATAATAGATGGAAAAGACACTCTTTTCCAACGGAAACGGGAAATTTTAAGTCACAATGAAACTACCAAGAATTTAAATAGAGTAGGACACTGGTGTTAATACCTGTCCCGCAAAACATACAGCAGGATTAGAGTGGTGAGATTCAGTTTTACACTTTATGTGAATCTATCTTCCAACTTTAACCTTTGAACTTAAAACTCACTTCTATTTTAAAAATTGAGGCCTTGGCTACACTTGTGAGTTACAGCGCAATAAAGCAGCATACAGCTGGCAAGGCACATACAGCGCTGTATCTCTACGGCTACAGCGCTGCTGGTACTCCACCTCCCCGAGAGGAATAAGAAGTATTGCACGGCTGCTGCTGCGCTGTGGCGCCAGTGTGGCTGCCCAATGCACTCTGATTAGCCTCCAGAACTATTCAGCAGTATCCCACAATATCTGTTCTAGCCACTCTGGTCATCAGTTCGAACTCTACTGCCCTGGCCTCAGGTGGCCAACTGTCAGACCTGCCCTTTATATTCCCCGGGAATTTTACAAATCCCCTTCCTGTTTGCTCAGCCAGGTGTGGAGTGCTATCAGCGAACCTTCCAGGTGACCATGCCTCCAAGCAAGCCCCAGTATGGAGCAATGGCGAGTTGCTGGACCTCATCAGTGTTTGGGGGGAGGAAGCTGTCCAGTCCCAGCTGCGCTCCAGCCATAGGAATTACGACACCTTTGGGCAGATATCAAGAGCCATGATGGAAAGGGGCCATGACCGGGAGGCACTGCAGTGCAGGATTAAAGTTAAGGAGCTGCGGAATGCCTACCGCAAAGCCCGCAAGGCAAACGGCCACTTGGGTGCTCCCCCCGCGACCTGCCAATTCTACAAAGAGCTGGACGCGATACTTGGGGGTAACCCCACCTCCACTCCGAGCACCACCATGGACACTTCAGAGTGGTGGGAGGAGGAGGAGGAAAGCGGGAGTGAGGGTGCTGGGGCGGGGGGAGACACCCCAGAATCCCTGGAGGCATGCAGCCAGGAGCTCTTCTCGAGCCAGGAGGAAGGTAGCCAGTCGCAGCGTCCGGTACTTGTTGGAGGACAAACAGAAGAGCAGGTTCCCGGTAAGCAGCTTTTTTTTTTGGTAAGTTTTTTTTTCGGTAAGGAATTTTTTCGGTGAGGGCTCTTTGGGAGAGGAGGGTTAGGGCTGCATGCATGCCTAGAAGCGGAATAGCGCATTGATGTGGTCTATCACATTGCGGTAATCGGCCTCGGTAATCTCTTCAAAAGTCTCATCCAGAACGTGGGCAATGTGCTTGCGCAGGTTTCTTGGGAGAGCCACCATGGTCCTTGTCCCAGTCAGGCTAACGTGTCCATGCCACTGTGCCGCAAGGGGCGGGGGGGACCATTGCTGCACACAGGCAAGCTGCATATGGGCCAGGGCGGAAGCCACATTGTAATAGAAGACCCTCCCTTGCTTCCCAGGTCACCCTCAGCAGTGAGATATCTTCCAGGATGAACTCCTGTGGAAAATGTTGGCACATGTTCAGTGTAGGTTCCTCCTGCAGCTGTTGGCTCTCCCCAAGGCACAGAAACCCAGAGGACAGTACAGCTCTGAAACAATCAGTCCCCCTTACTCACCATTTTGGGACTCCCGTGGGTTATGTGTGCTCTCTTTGGGACAGGAAAATTATGTGTGTGCCCTCCTTAAGTGCGGGGGGAATCATTACTCTGTCTGGTATAAACAATGCTGCCTCTGTTAAGTGTTGCATTTTGCCTTTACATATGCAACCTTGAGACCTCAGCTGTCCATGTTATCACCGGCTGAGAGACTGCAAAGACTCAGGAAGAGGCCGCGAAAAAGCAAAGAAGACATGCTGCAAGAAGTGATGCATCAATCTCTGAAAGAGAATCAAAAAGCGCAGGAGTGGAGGGAGAGCGAAAGCAGGATGCGCCAGGAAAACACAGTGCACTGGTGGCGAAGCACGGATCGGCTGATAAGCATCATGCCAAGCGGACTCTATCCAGGTGCTCGTAGCCATGCAGGCAGAGCACTACCGCACCCTCATCCCCCTCCAGCCCTTATCCCAAAACTCTTTCCCTTGTGCCCCCATGTCACCTCCAACCCACTTTCCCCAAAATCTGGGTTCTTACTGCCACCAGCTCTCTCCAACACCTGTATCTTCACCACCCAGCCCTGAAAACTATGACCCTTACCCTCTGCGCTCAACCCCCATCACCATGTAGTATAGTCATCCTGAAGTGCAGCACTCATTGCACAGCACTCCAGACAGGACATACACAAATCTGTGATTTTACCATTCCCCACCCCACCCCCTTGCCCTTTCTGATTCTCAAGCAGTTGTGTTTCTTTTCAATAAATGCATCTTCTTTTCAATAAATGGATTTTTTGGCTTTGAAAACAGTCTTTATTATTGCATAAAGTAAAAGATACCTTAGCCCAGAAAAGAAACAGGCACTGCAAATCTGCTTAGCAAACAAAAAAACTAACATTGGAACCACTGCACTTCACTCCCGTGCAGGGCACCAGACATTACTGCTGGTTTTCAGCATTGCTCCCTCAAGGCATCCCTAATCCTTGCAGCCCCATGCTGGGCCCCTCTAATAGCCCTGCTCTCTGGCTGTGCAAATTCAGCCTCCAGGTGTTGAACCTCGGCGGTCCATGCCTGACTGAATCTTTTACCCTTCCCTTCACAAATATTATGGAGGGTACAGCACGCGGATATAACCGCGGGGATGCTGTTTTCGGCCAAGTCCAGCTTCCCATACAGAGATCGCCAGCGGCCCTTTAAACGGCCAAAAGCACACTCCACAGTCATTCGGCACCAGCTCAGCCTGTAGTTGAACCATTCCTTGCTGCTGTCAAGGCTCCCTGTGTAGGGTTTCATGAGCCACGGCATTAACGGGTAAGCAGGGTCTCCAAGGATCACAATGGGCATTTCGACTTCCCCTACTGTGATCCTCCGCTCTGGGAAAAAAGTCCCGGCCTGCAGCTTCCTGAACAGGCCAGTGTTTTGAAGGATGTGGGCATCATGCACCTTTCCGGGCCAGCCTGCGTTAATGTCAATGAAACGCCCACAGTGATCCACAAGCACCTGGAGAACCATAGAAAAATACCCCTTCTAATTAACATACTCGGATGCTAGGTGGGGTGGTGCCAGAATAGGAATATGCGTTCCATCTATCGTCCCTCCACAGTTAGGGAAACCCATTTGTGCAAAGCCATCCACAATGTCCTGCACGTTACCTGGAGTCACAGTTCTTCTGAGCAGGATGCAATTAATGGCCCTGCAAACTTGTATCAACACGATTCCAACGGTCGACTTTCCCACTCCAAACTGGTTAGCAACCGATCGGTAGCTGTTTGGAGTTGCCAGTTTCCAGATTGCAATAGCCACCCGCTTCTCCACCGGCAGGGCAGCTCTCAATCTCGTGTCCTTGCGCCGCAGGGTGGGGCGAGCTCCTCACACAGTCCCAAGAAAGTGGCTTTTCTCATCCGAAAGTTCTGCAGCCACTGCTCGTCATACCAGACTTGCATGATGATGTGATCTCACCACTCAGTGCTTGTTTCCCGAACCCAAAAGCAGCTTTCCACGGTGCTGAGCATGTCCGTGAATGCCACAAGCAATTTCATGTTGTACGCGTTACGCAACTCTATATCATCATCGGACTCCTCGATATCATCATTGGACTCCTCACTGTCACTTTGGATGTTAAGGAATATCTTGACTGCCAAACGTGACGTGCTGGTGAGACTCGTCAGCATTCTCCTCAGCATTTCGGGCTCCATTTCCTGCAGACCAAAACGGAACACAGACCGCGCTGCACAGAAACTGTTGAAAGTTGGCGTTGAAAGATGGTGCCAAATGTGAACGGAAACAAAGGGATTGCTGGGATGCGAAGCGATGCATCTCGGGGTGTTGGGACAGGACCCAGCATGCCCCGTCACCCCCTCCCCATTCCTACAACCCAAGGCGCCAGAATGGGAAGAGGTGCTCTGTGGGATAGCTGTGGGATAGCTGCCCATAATGTACGGCTCCCAATGCCACTGCAAGTGCCGCAAATGTGGCCATGACACTGCACTGGTGGCTGTCAGCATGGACAGACTGCAGCGCTTTCCCTACTCAGCTGTACAAAGACAGGTTTAACTCACAGCGCTGTACAGCTGCAAGTGTAGCCATACCCTCAGCTGCTGTTTGTAAGTAATACCAAAAATCACTACAGTAAAAAAATGTTTTCTTTAAATGTCTGCTTTATGCATTCGATAGCACTTATGGCCAGATTCTGGCTCCTGCCACAAGGAATTCCTGCTGTACAGGAGGAACTCAGGGCTTGGCTACACTTGCAAGTTAGTGTGCAATAAAGGAGCCCCGGGCACACTAGCTCACTCCCCATCCACACTGGTAAGGCACGTAGAGCGCTCTGACTCCGCAGCTACAGCGTTGCTGGTACTCCACCTCGGCAAGAGGAATAACATTTGCTGCCCCTTGGCTACAATGCACGGGCGTCAGTGTGGACGAGGTGTTGGGTTACTGTGCTCTGATCGGCCTCCAGAAACGTCCCATAATCCCCTTAAGTCAAGTAGCCACTCTTGTCATTGTTTTGAACTCCTGTAAGAATGCTGAAATGCCCTTTCAAAACTCTGTTTCTGACAGCCGACATGCAAGCCATTAGTGTGGAATGCTGTGTGTGAGAGAGAGAGGCGGGGGGTGGGGGAGGGGTCTGCTGCTGTCTGAACTTACAAGCTAGCATGCTGACATGCCCTCATCCCCACAAAACCCCACTCTCTCTCCCCCCATATACACACAACACACTCCCTGTCACACTCCACCCCACCCCATCCCCATTTGAAAAGCATGTGCAGTCACTTGCATGCTGGGATAGCTGCCCATAATGCACTGCTCCCAATGCCACTGCAAGTGCTGCAAATGTGGCCACGCCAGCGTGCAAGCAGCTGTCAGTGTGGACAGACTGCAGTGCTTTCCCTACTGCGCTCTCCGAAGGCGCGTTTAACTCGCAGCGCTCTATATCTGCAAGTGTAGCCATGCCCTCAGAGATAGTGGTGTAGCTTTGCATAGGTGTAATGACTATACACATGCAAAGCGTAAATGGAGTGAAGTGGAAGAGGACAGAGAGCTTTCACAAATTGAGTGCAAATCATCTGACACATTAGCTTTTATTGCCTTCCTTCATCCCACCCCTTCTCTTCTCTCTCTCTTTTAAATACAATTTACTCTTTGTACCAGGGACTACATCTTCTGTGTTTAGAAAACACCCAACACATCTTGATTATAGTATATATAATTATACAAAACAGAACAGGGATTCTGTGTCAGGACTGCTGGATTCTATTCCCAACTCCACCTCTAACTGTGACCTTGAGCAAATCATTTGACCTCTTGGTATCTCCATTTCCCCTTCAGAAAATTTGGATAATATTTGGCTACATCACCGGGATGTTGAAGGTTTGATTTTTTAAACTGCCTTAAGATCCTTGGATGAAAGATACTATGTAAATGTTGATTAGAGCAAACAAACATGACTTGAAACCTGAACTTGAATGGTAAACTTTTTAAAATTCGGTGTAATGAAAAATGAGCATGGCATAAAGTAGGCCTTAATAAATAAAAACAAGACAAAAGCCTTTATATTGCCGCTTATTAATGTAACAGTCAAAGCTCTAACATTGCTAAAGTTCAAATGCACTACATTTTAGCAGTCTCATTTCAGGGTTGTGGTTCTGAATCACGGGTACGTGTACTCCTGGGGGTACACAGAGGTCTTCCAGATATCATCTAGATATTTGCCTAGTTTTACAACAGGCTACATAAAAAGCACTACCTAAGTCATTAGAAACTAAAAATCCATACAGACTATGACTTGTTTATACTGTTTATACTATACACTGAAATGTAAGTACAATATTTATATTCCATTTGATTTATTTTATAATTATATGGTAAAAATTAGAAAGTAAGCAATTTTTCAGTAATAGTGTATTGTGACACTTCTGTATTTTTATGTCTGATTTTGAAAGCAAGTAGTTTTTAAGTGAGGTGAAACTTGGGGTGTACAAGACAAATCAGATTCCTGAAAGGAGTACAGTAGTCTGGAAAGGCTGAGAACCACTGCTTTAGGGGATTGAATCTCACTGACAACTTTGAAGTGCTGAAATATTTTAAAATGAGTGTGATGCTGGTAAACCAGGTGCCAGCTCTTTGCAAGGCTGTATGCACCAGCTGAGCACTTACAAATTCATAGCTGGAAACCAGACCATGTCACTTGTATATTAATATTGTTCACAGAGATGTTAGACTTGTAAAGATGTGTTTAGTGTTCATAAAATGCTTGTAAATTGCTGCATGCATTAATCTTACTGGTCATGGCTGTATCCCAGGCTTTATAATTGTAAAAATGCCTGCTCTGAACTAGTGAACCTAGGCAGGAAGAGTGGTTCCTCTGTCCATCAAGAAGGACTATCAAGACTAAATAGACCACTGTAGGACAAAAACTTTGCTGATTGTCCCGTTCACCCATGAAAAAGTTACATCCAGCAGCACTCCTTCTATCAGTTTGAACTCTGGGGGAAGGACATATAAAGATGTTCAGAAGAAGAAATAGTTCTCTCTTTGCAGTTTGTACAATCACAAGGGCTGGCACTAAGAAACAAAAGCAGAGATCCCCAGGGTCAACCTGTATTAGCCCTAAAAGACAGATTACTGCATTTCTGTCACCTTTTGGAACTATAAACGGTAACTCAGTTGTACTTATATGATGCCTGCTTTAACCTATAAATAACTCTCTCATTTATTTTTCCTAGTTAATAAATCCTTAGTTAACTATAGGATTGGCTACCAGGGTTGTCTTTAGTGTGATATCTAATTGATTTGGGGTTAGTGACTGGACTCTTGGGACTTGGAGCAACCTGAATATTTTCTGAATATTAGGGTAAGTGAGCATTTATCACTAAGTCTATCTTGCATGAGTGGCAAGATAGACTGGAGAGTCTAAAAGTACTGTCTCTGACTCCATGGTAAGACTGTTACAGTAATCCAGGAGTTTATATTTGTTACTGGGTTGGTGAAATCTAATTATAAAACGTACCACCAGTTTGGGGTGTCTGCCCTGAGGTTGGTACTCATGACTACAGAGAGTGTGACAATGACATCATAGGAGACAAGAGCTTCAAGCCTTTCTGTACAAACTTAGTCCTGGATCTTTTAACACTCACACAAGCAAACACACCTGCACCAACATAGCGTCACTGATTTCAGTGTAGTTCTGTAAGGGCACAGAGATCCATTTAATGCCAGTATCATTGTGTGTACATCATAATTTGAAAGTTTATTAATATAGCTTCTTAGCCATAGGCGATTAGCAGATGTCTGAAGAATCAGAGCCATGAAGACTGAGGTGTAGTATAGTGTTCTGAAAACAGGACTTGTGTTGAAACTTATTGGGTAGAAATCTTTATCCAAAATAGGCAAAAGGTACCAAGATGCAAGTTTAAACATAAAATATCAGGGTTGGAACGGACCTCAGGAGGTCATCTAGCCCAACCCTGTGCTCAAAGCAGGCCTAATCCCCAGACAGATTTTTGCCTCAGATCCCTAAATGGCCCCCTCAAGGATTGAACTCACAACCTGGGTTTAGCAGACCAATGCTCAAACCACTGGGGAGGGATATCTCAGCGTTGGCCTATTAAACCCAGGGTTGTGAATTCAACCCTTGAGGGGGGCCATCTAGGGATCCGGGTCAAAAATCTGTCTGGGGATTGGTCCTGCTTTGAGCAGGGGACTGACTAGGTGACCTCCTGAGGTCCCTTTCAACCCTGATATTCTATTTGAATTTTGTTTGGGGAGGGATAGATCAGTGGTTTGAGTATTAGCTTACTAAACCTAGAGCTATGAGTTCAATCCTTGAGGGGGCCACTTAGGGATCTGGGGCAAAATCAATACTTGGTCCTGCTAATGAAGGCAGTGGGTTAGACTCAGTGACCTTTCAGGGTCCCTTCCAGTTCTATGAGAGATAGATAGGAAAACATGTTATATAGAATTGTGAAAATAATACCATAAATGCAGTTACCAGTTTTATTTGGACTAAAAGTACAGTCAACCCTGGATGCTTAAAAACCATGAGTCAAATTCCACTAAATGATATTGGGTTAAAAATCATCAGTTTTTAAGAATAAATTTGGGTTCTCTTTCCCTTTTTGTTTTTGTACCTTTTGGGTTCATGTTGTCCTCTGCAACCATGAGGACTAGAAACATGTTTTTAGATTAAAACTGTGACTCTGTCAAACATAATTCCAAAAGCTGTGGGTTGATGAAGACACCAAAATATCCTGAGAGTTGTGATACTCTTGGGTTGACAATGCTGGTAAAGAAATTTTGTTAATTGTGGAAGGGGTGTTAAAGTTTCTAATTTAGTTTACTGGTTTGTTATAACATTTTTGTAGCACCTGATAAAAAGGAACTCTGGGAAACTTGACTAAATTGGGCACTGTAGGCTACTTATCACAGTTGGATGCAGCCAGTTTCTCATTTCCCCCTTTCTAGTTGGGTAGCTCAGCCTTCTAGGTAAATCAAGAATTCCACACTTGCAACAATAATAGTCCAATTTAGTCTCAGGTCATAATTTTTTTTTTAGTACTTGTCCAGATCACAGACTCTTCTTGGAGGCTCTTTTCTCAGTTTCCAGCTGGACATGGTGTTGGTGAAGAGGAGAATTCCCCTTTTCTTACAAGCTCTTGCCTTTAAAAAATAAGCAGATGTTCACTTGAGATCTAAAGACTAGGCTACTAAATTGACCAAGGCTGTTTCCTTTGTCTAGTGTAAAGTCTCTTTCCCACTGTGAGCTCCTTTATATAAAGTCCCAAGAGACCACAAAAGCCCTAACCAGTAGTCCAAAAAGGCTCTTAAAAGAACATCAAGCTATCCACCCCTATCTCCAGGATCCTTTACCCAGTTCATGTGGCTTTAACCAAATTCTGCTCATAGGGTATGTCTACACTACGGGATTACTCCGAATTTACAGAATTCGATTTTGGGCAACCGACTGTATAAAGTCGAGTGCATGCGGCCACACTAAGCACATTAATTTGGCGGTGTGCGTCCATGTACCGCGGCTAGCTGTGGAATGCTGATTCTGGGCCTGGGAAACAAGCACAGACTGGTGGGACCGCATAGTGTTGCAGTTGTGGGACGTGTCCCAGTGGCTGTGAAACTTTAGCATGTGCAAGGGCATTTTCATGGAACTTTGTGACTTGCTTTCCCCTGCCCTGAAGCGCCAGAATACCAGGATGAGAGCAGCCCTCACAGTTGAGAAGCCAGTGGCGATAGTCCTATGGAAGCTTACAATGCCAGACAGCTACCGGTCAGTTGGGAATCAATTTGGAGTGTGCAAATCTACTGTGGGGGCTGCTGTGATGCAAGTAGCCAAAGCAATCACTGAGCTGCTACTACCAAAGGTAGTGACTCTGGGAAATATGCAGGTCATAGTGGATGGCTTTGCTGCAAAGGTGGTGGAGTCTCCTTCCTTGGAGATTTTTAAGGCCTGGCTTGACAAAGCCCTGGCTGGGATGATTTAGTTGGGAATTGGTCCTGCTTTGAGCAGGGGGTTGGACTAGATGACCTCTTGAGGTCCCTTCCAACCCTGATATTCTATGATTCTATGATTCAATGGGATTCCCTAACTGTGGTGGGGCAATAGATGGAACCCATATCCCTAACTTGGCACCGGAGTACCAGGGCAGCCAGTACATAAACCTCAAGGGGTACTTTTCAATGGTGCTGCAAGCACTGGTGGATCACAAGGGACGTTTCACCAACATCAACATGGGCTGGCCGGGAAGGGTTCATGACACTCGCATCTTCAGGAACACTACTCTGTTTAAATGGCTGCAGCAAGGGATTTACTTCCCAGACCTCAAAATAACCATTGGGGATGTTGAAATGCCTATAGTTATCCTTGGGGACCCAGCCTACCCCTTAATGCCATGGCTCATGAAGCCATACACAGGCAGCCTGGACAGTAGTCATGAGCTGTTCAACCACAGGATGAGCAAGTGCAGAATGGTGGTAGAATGTGCATTTGGATGTTTAAAGGGTCAGTGGCACACGTTACTGACTCACTCAGACCTCAGCCAAACCAATATTCCCATTGTTATTGCTGCTTGCTGTGTGCTCCACACAGTGGAGATCTGCGTATCACAGAAGCTTTGAAAACCAGTTTCATGACTGGCCAGGCTACCATGTGAAAGTTCTGTTTGTTTCTCCTTGATGAAAACCTGCCCCCTTCATTGACTCATTCTCTGTGAGCAACCCACCCTCCCCCTTCAATCACAGCTTGCTTTCAAAGGAAATAAAGTCACTATCATTTAAAAATCATGTATTCTTTATTAATCAATTATAAAAAGAGGGAGAGAACTGAAAAGGTAGCACAGGTGGGGTTTGGGAGGAGGATAGGAGGGAAGGAAAAGGCCACTAAAAAAGTTCAAAATAATGACAGCCTTTTGCTTGGGCTGTCCACTGGGATGGAGTGGGAGGGTGTACGGAGCCTCCCCGCTCGCGTTCTTACACGTCTGGGTGAGGAGGGCTATGGAACATGGTGAGGGGGGAGGGCGGTTATACAAGAGCTGCAGCGGCACTCTGTGATCCTGCTGCGGTTCCTGAAGCTCCACCAGATGCCGGAGCATGTCCGTTCGCTCACACAGCAGCAGCAGCGTTGCATCCCGCCACCTCTCATCTCGAGCATCTCTCCTCTCCTCACATTGGTCCCTTCTGTCCTCACGTTGGTCCCTCCTGTCCTCACATTCACTGGCATCTTTCCTGAACTTTGATACCGTGTCCTTCCACTCATTCAGATGAGCTCTTTCATCGCGGGTCGATTGCATGATTTCCGAGAACAAGTCATCTTGTGTCCGTTTTTTCGCCGCCTTATCTGAGATAGCCTTCGGGACGGAGGAGGGAGGCTTGAAAAATTTGCAGCTGCGGGAGGGAGGGAAAAAAGGGAGAAAAGTATTTAAAAAGATATATTTTACAGAACAATGCTTATACTCTTTCACGGTGAACAACACTATTCACATTACACAGCACATGTGATTTCGGTACAAGGTCACATTTTGCATCTTAATATTGAGTGCCTGCGGCTTTGGTGTTAGAGATCACAGACACAGGTCCGGGCAACAGAATTCGGCTTGCATGCAGCCATGGTAAGCCATTGGCTTTTGGCTTTTGCAACCTTCCTAAAAGCAGCACCCTTTTTTCCCACATACCAAGCAAAGCCCGTTGAGTGCTGTGGTTTTCCTGTTAATGTGCAGCAGCAGAAACCAAACTTAACCCCCCCCATCCAATTCTCTGGGATGATCGCTTTATCCCTCCCCGCACCGTGTGGCTTGTATCAGGGAAGATCCCTGTAGAAACCAAACTTAATCCCCCCCCATCCAATTCTCTGGGATGATCGCTTTATCCCTCCCCCCACCGCGTGGCTGGTATCAGGGAAGATCCCTGCTAGCCAAACGCGAAAACTCAGCGCCAATGATCCCCCCACACACTCCCGGCTTGGCTAACTGCAGGGAAGGATTTCTTTTCAGCCACAGGCAAACAACCCAGTAGGAACGGTCACCTCTGTCCCCTTAATTAAATTCCCGTATTTCAACCAGGTTACCATGAACGATATCACTCTCCTGAGGATAAGAGAGATAAAGAACGCATGTTGCTTGAATGCCAGCAAACACCGGGACCATATGCTGCCAGGCTTTGTCATGCAATGATACCAGATTACTTGCTACTAGCATGGCACGGTCACGTGTCCTACCATGGAGGACGGAATAAGGCTGCACTGCCCTGAAACCTTCTGGAAAGGCTTTTGGAGAATCTCCAGGAGAACTTCATGGAGATGTCCCTGGAGGATTTCCGCTCCATCCCCAGACACGTTAACAGACTTTTCCAGTAGCTGTACTGGCCGTGAATGCATCCCAAGTCCTCAGGGCAAATTAATCATTAAAAAAGCTTGCTTTTAAACCATGTTTTATATTTACAAAGGTACACTCACCAGAGGTCCCTTCCATGGCTTCATGGTCTGGGATATTGCCTTGGGAGGGTTGGGAGGGTACTACAGTCCGGCTGAGAAAAAGATCCTGGCTGTTGGGGAGAACGGAGTGCTGTGTGCTCTCCGCAAGCTCGTCGTCCTCGTTCTCCTCCTCATCTTCCCTGTCCACAGAATCCTCAGGCATGGCTGAGATTATCCCCTCCTCGGAATCCACGGTCAAGGGTGGGGTAGTGGTGGCGGCCCCCTCTAGAATTGCATGCAGCTCAGCGTAGAAGTGGCATGTCTGCGGCTCTGACCTGGATCTTCCGTTTGCTTCTTTGGTTTTCTGGTAGGGTTGTCTGAGCTCCTTAACTTTCATGCGGCACTGTAGTGAGTCCCTATTGTGGCCTCTCTCCATCATGCCCTTGGAAATTTTTTCAAAAGTTTTGGCATTTCGTCTTTTGGAACGTAGTTCTGCTAGCACGGAATCCTCTCCCCATACAGCAATCAGATCCAGTACCTCCCGTACGGTCCATGCTGGTGCTCTTTTTCGATTCTCGGACTGCATGGTTACCTGTGCTGATGAGCTCTGCGTGGTCACCTGTGCTCTCCACACTGGGCAAACAGGAAATGAAATTCAAAAGTTCGCGGGGCTTTTCCTGTCTACTTGGCCAGTGCATCCGAGTTCAGATTGCTGTCCAGAGCGGTCACAATGGTGCACTGTGGGATAGCTCCTGGAGGCCACTACCATCGAATTGCGGCCACACTAACCCTAATTCGAACGGCAATGTCGATTTTGGCGCTACTCCCCTCGTTGGGATTTTAAGAGCCCTTTATGTCGAAGTAAATGGCTTCGTTGTATGGACGGGTGCAGGGTTAATTCGATTTAACGCTGCTAAATTTGAATTAAACTCGTAGTGTAGACCAGGCCTTAAGTAGAGTTTATAACAACAGAAGTTATACTAGTACTTCAACAACTGGAGTGAGGAAAAACTATGAAATAAACACAAATGTCTGTAAAAAACAGTTTAATCTGGAACCACAAACACTAAAATGCACTCATAATGGTTTCACAGGAAATCAGACTTTCCTGAATCTGTAATTGTTTTGGGGGTAACTACAATAACTCTGTAATCCCCCCCCCCCCCCAAAATTAGGGACATTGTCGCAACTTTAATTCTATCTTAACTTTTGTGTGTGTGTGAGTGTATGTGTGCATGTTTAGGAATTTATATACTCCTTTAGCTTTGCATGGTGATTCACAAACAGATATATTTCATGCCTCACACATGCAATCCACATAACACAAGAAAACTTTTAAGGAGAGAAAAGAATGGAACACATCCTACTGAAATTGCAGGAGAAAAATGTAGGCAGATAAAAGGTAGTTACCCAAACTGGCACTGGGACACAGTGAGACAAGTATTGCCAGAAAGACCATGAGCTATCTAATGACAAGTACTACAGACCCCAGTTCAAGGTCTCATCTGGAAATCAGATATAAGCTGTCTCTTGAAGTCAGTGGTAAATGTGAAAACACAAATGCAGCCCAACATGTCTTATTGTAGCACAATAAAAAACTACTGCTCCCTCCTGGTATCCTCATATTGTATTGCATCTTCCTCCTCCAGTGGGCTTCACTGGTTCAGTTTCTTAATTCAAGTGTGTGATGTTGAACAAAGAAAGGGAGGAGTGCTGAAAAGTATTTTCTATTCCTTGGTTCGGTTTCATCATCTGGAAAGTATTGAATAATACAAAACAGTAGAAAAGGGTTTCTGCTGTAGTAGTTACATTTTGGACTCAGCTAAAGGAAACTTGGAGCTCAGCTGGGAGAGTTGGGATAGGATAGAGGAATAGAGGGTACTGCATCTCCATGTCTGGAGCTCAGCTTAAGGGGCCAAGGGGTGGAGGTGGGGGGCGCTAGGAGAGGCGGAATAGAAGGCTAAACCTCAGGATTAGGTAGCAGCCCAAGCATTAGCACCCAGGGAGTGCTAATGGGGCAGCCCAGGCTCTGCACTGAACACCTGGAGCTCAGCTAGGGAGGGTAAAGGGGGAGCATTCCTTGGGTTCCGCATAAGGTTCAATGCCTAGGGGTAAAGGTTATGTGGGGTGAAAACAAAGAGCTCTGTAACAAAGGATTAGAGGTAAAATGGGGGATAGAGAGTGAGAAAAGCATAGGGCTCTGCACTAATAGGCTGAACCAAGATGAGGGGTGGGGAGCCTGAAGGGAGAAGCCAAAAGGGAAGGAACACAGAGCTTCAGCCTGTTAGTGCAGAGTGAAGATGAAGGCATTGGGTGCGGGAGTGCAGGGCTTGGGTCTGAGCTGCTGGAGTTAGGCTGAGGTGGGACACTGAGGGGCTGGAGCTAGGCCAACGAAGGTTGTGCTGCCAGGGGGCAGCACTGAAGGGGGCTGTGCAGCAGGGGGGATGTGCAGCCCAGAGGGGCAGTGGCACTTAGAGGCTGGAGCTAGGCTGAGGGGCGCTGTGTAGCTCCAAGGGGACAGTGGCACTGAGGGGCTGGAGCGAGGCTGAGGGGGGCTGTGCAGCCCTGGGGGGGCAGTGGCACTGGGGGGCTGGAGCTAGGCTGAGGGGGGATGTGCAACTGGGGGGGGGATGTGCAGCCCAAGGGGGCAATGGCACTGGAGCTAGGCTGAGCAGGGCTGTGCAGCCCGAGGGGGCGGAGGAGCTGAGGGGCTGGAGCTAGGCTGAGTGGGGCTGTGCAGCCTGGGGGGTGGGGGTGTGTGCAGGGCAGTGGCACTGAGGGTCTGGAGCTAGGTTGAGGGGCGATGTGCAGTTGGGGGGATGTGCAGCCCAGGGTGGCAGTGGCATTGGGGGGCTGGAGCTAGGCTGAGGGGCGATGTGCAGTTGGGGGGGGATGTGCAGGCTAAGGGGGCAATGGCACTGGAGCTAGGCTGAGCAGGGCTGTGCAGCCCGGGGGCGGGCAGTGGCACTGGGGGGCTGGAGCTAGGCTGAAGGAGTCTGTGCAGGGGGCTGGATCTAGGCTAAGGAGGGCTGTGCAGCCCGGGGGGGGTGGGGGTGGAGGCGCGAAGGGGCTGCTGAAGAGGGCTGTGCAGCCGGGAGTGAGGAGAGGGAAGAGCTGGGTTCCCGCTAGCTGAGCAGTCTCGCTCCCCGCCGAGGGAGGGGGCTTCGGGAAGCCCGGTCCCATCCCCGCTCCCCCTGCCCGGCCCCGGCCATGAATATGTAACTCCCTTCTATTTCCCGAGCTCCATTGCGGAGGCTGCCGCTCGCCATATTGTGCTGTTGGGGCTGTGGCTGCTCCGGCCGCCGGAGACGGGGCTCGGCCGAGGGGAGAGCTCGCAGCCGGTGAGTGAGGGGGCAGCGGGCGGGGCTGGGCTGGGTCTTTTCCCCTGCCGGGGCTGGGGTGGCCAGAGCTGCCTGGGGATCGCAGCCCATCCTTCGCCGGCTCCCCGGGCGGGGCCCCTTCGTGCTGCAACCGGGGGTTAGTCCTGGCGGCTCCCCACGGTGGGACCCTTCGTCCCAGCGGTGTTTAACCCCGGTCTCCCCATGCTCCGGCGAGGGGGCCCCAGGGTCCGAGGCTCCCCACAAACGTGACCCCTTTGCGGCGGGTGTGTTCGCTGTTCATCAGTAAGGAGATGTCGTTGTCTGGGTTTCTCCCTCCAGCCTGAGCTGTCTGGGTTCTGCTTCCCCGTCTCTGTGCTGGGGGCACAGACTCCTCTGTGCCTGGGGCGGGCGGGATTGGCTCCGGGTGATTATCTTGCTGGCAGTGGGTTTGTGTCAGATATGTCAGGGCTATTCTCCCCCATCACCCCGGGTCTCGCTGAGCATCTACACAGTGCTTTGCACCCCCAGAGCGCTTTGCAAACGTTGATTAATCCCTAAAGGGGATGGTAGCCCCTGCGGGTCCCTCGATTTATTGCTGGCAATCCCACAGGGGCAGAATACACACAAAGAGCCGCGGTGCGAGGTAAATAGAGCTGCGTCGTAACGGCGAACAACAGTGCAAACCACAGAGAGGGCAAGATGGGTACATGCATTTGGGGGAAAATGCAAGAGGATGCTATTTCACATAGCCTGGGGCAGTTATTTTTTGAGAGAGGGGTGGTAAGTGCCTTGCTTTCACCTACTGACAAAACCACTGTGCTAGCATCAGTTTTTTGCTCTATTTTTTTTTTTGAAGCCATGTGCACACCTTCACAGTTGTGAACAGTGGGTATTGAATGTTTAACTGCTGGCATAGAATGGACATAATTTTCAATAGGGTATCAAAAAGACTTGGTTGAGGCAAGTCTTTTTGTCAAGGAATTGTTAAGGCTAGTGTCCACGCTAGCATTTACACTGTTTCCAGTACCATTTTGACAGCACTTCTTGCTTAAAAGTTTTGCTTGGTGTTTTAGTTTGACAGCCTTTTGAGAGCACTTGCCCACCTCTAACATTGTTTAAATTAATATATAAAACAATAATTTTAATCAGTTTTTTTTTTAGTTTAAATGTCTTCCTGTCCTTTTGGGGTGCATGCTAAACTTCTATAAAAATATTTGGGCTAGATTTCTTAGTCCATGAATAATCCCATTGAAATCAAGAGGATCAAGTGGAGTAAGGTGATACCCAACACAAACAGAGGTCAAATTCTAATACCATTATTCCTGTTGGGTATTGGTGAGATGCAGTGCTGCATGAGATCCCTAGTGATGGGAAAGGTTTTTTTTTAAAAAGATTTAAAGAATACATCTGTATTTGAAAACATGTGTGAAACTATTTTTGGATAGCTTGGGCAAGTTCTTTAAATATATGTCATTCATTCTGTGACAAAGATTTGATTTATTGTAGGAATTCCTGCTAGAAGTATTGCAGCTGAATTTTTTTGTGTTTTCATTATAAATTTATTTTTGTAATGTTACAGTTTGTAATTTTTATACATCATGTCAGACTCAGAATGGGTGTATAAATTGTCAGCCAAGACACATAATTTTTTTTCACAAAATGTAGTGTAAATCATATAAGCAGGTACCTTGAAGTGGTGTTTGACATTTAAAGATGTTTGTGTGGAGCTTTAGCCTAAATGGGTTACTTGCTGGGGGGTTGGGGAAGAGAAGTGACAGCAAAGTGCCAGATCTGTGTGTTTGCTAGGCATAGACATTAGTGTGAGAGTGACTGTGGGAAAGCTGAGCTGGTGGCTGGATCTAAAGCCATGTCACATGTATCCCAGTGAAATCAAAATAGGTTCAAAACTTTCAATTAGAGCTTTATGACTCTGTGATCTGACACTGACAAATGTTTTTTTTCTGTATTTATTCAATTTCATAATAGCAGGAGGCTACCACAGGTGGTGAATTTTAGGGTGATTATTTCACTACTTGGGTGGATAAAATGACTTGACTTTCAGCATCCTAGCTCCAACATACAGCTCCGCTGTAATTGCCAAGAAAAGCACTGCCTGTTGTGTCTCACTGCTTAAGTAATATGTGGAGTCCCAATGAAATATGTGGCACGCTTCTGCCTGTATCAATGGCATTTTGTGTTTTAAGAATGACATACTGTAATGTGTTGGGTAGAAAGATTTGCTAGTGCCTATTGTGTAATTGGAGCAGGGTTTTGAAACTTTAGGGGCTGATGATATACATTGAGGTAGAAATGTAGTTATCAAACACTGGAGTCCCATCAGGGTTATAAATGATACAAATGTCTTGATACCAGGATTATTTTGAATTCCATTAAAAATTTATTTTCTTCTCTCCCAACACTCACTTAAAAGAACCAAATGAAAAATCAATGTGAAACAAAGCAAGGAGAAAAGTCAGCATATGAGTCACTTTTTTTTTTTAAATGACGCGCCCCCCCCCCCCCCCCAAAAAAAAAAAAAGTCCAGACACAGTCTGGGCTAGCTAAAACACCAGTATAATAATTAATCAAGAACATGCAGGAAAAACAGAGGAATCAATGTAAAGTGAATCACTAATGCTTCACATAGTTCACATAAAGCATGGGTGGAATTTCAAGTGCCCGCTTTTGATTGACTATGGGACAAGAAGAAGGATTGTTAAATCTGATTTTATTTTATTTTATTTTTTGTGGGGGAGATTAACTGATCTGTGGAGAATCTTATCTTAAATTAAAGTAATTCAATGAAGAATGAATAGAGTTCAGTGTCATCGTGCCGCACAGTCTTGTAGCAATGTAGAAATATTCAAAGAATTGTGATTCCCCCCCCCCCCCACTTCCACCTCTGGATTGCAGTATTCTCTTGTGAGCAGTTTGTTTGAGCAAGAGCAGCAGTATTCTTTTCTTTTACAAGTGTGTGGTTTTTTTTTTTTTTTAAATCCTTCTCCTTTCCACCACAAGGGGTTAAAGTTAAACTATTTCAGATCATCACTGGGTTTAAACCCGGTGTAGATATTGTTAGCCATATATATATATATATATATATATAAAAAATGGTGGGAGAGAGGCCTGAAATCCTGTGAATTACTGTTGGTTTTAGCTAACCACTAGATCAAAGTTTTCACTTACCAAATGTAACAAAAATGTAGATGTAAAGCAATTATATATAAGGTTGAGTTATTTGACTTTTAGAACTTCTCTTATATATTCAGGCAATGGAATGTCTTTTTCTTGTATGCAATAAAAGTTATATCACTTTCTGGTTTTCTGCAGATGATCTGACTCACTGTAGCTGATAAATTCTTGAGGAATAACCTGCTAATTCTTGTGGTTAATTAAATTTTCTGTAGATTGACAAGCTGGGTCTCACCAACAGAAGTTGATCCAATAAAAGACATTATCTTATCCACCTTTTCTTTCTAATATCCTGGGAGCACCACGGCTACAACATATGAGTTAACAGACTACAGAGAATGTAGTATCACTGATGACCAAACTGAGTGTTAGATCTGATAATAGTGGGTTATACTGTATAAATTGTATGCTGACTAGGCAGATTTGAAAGTGGTGTTTCTCCTGATAGTTGCATGTGAACGAATCTCAACAGCTTGACTGAATCTGCTTGAAATGAGTAGCTTGATGCACCTCACTGCTGTGTACCTAAGGGTTTGCTACACATAGAGATAGTTCCTGGGTTACTCAGGTAAGCCACTTGGTTAAGCTAAACAGGAATAAAGCACTCTTGTTCTGGAATAATAGTGTCCACAAATGGAGTGGGACAAGAACAGCTAAATTCACAACCTATCTTAATTAACTTTCAAATGTGGACAAGCCCTTAGACGTCACTCGGAGGCTGTATAGCGGGTAAGACCTCACATACTCTTGCCCTGATTCTGTTGCAAGGTTCCTGGATTCCGTGGTACTCTGGTAAAGCAGCCTGGCAATTCTGTCACACCGCCAGATAATTTTTTAAAAATGAGTCTTTTACATTAATATGAAAATGAAAAAATTGTTTTGATATTAAATTCATTTTTTATGTTGTCCTTCTGTTTTCAGTATTGCACACAGGCATTGTCAATATCAGACTAACTTAGGGGTTCTCAAGCTTCACCCCAACCCACTTCTGACAACCCCATTAAAACAAGGTCGAGACCCACTTTGGGGTCCCGACCCACAGTTTGAGAACTGCTGGACTAACTGCATCATAGAAGTCGGGGGAAGCCAGAGACTTTGGCAGCTGGATTGAGGATAGTTGTGGCTTTTGGTGCCAGTGGAGGTGTGGGTGACTGTTTGAATTGTTGTGTAAGCAAGTCAGCTGTGTATTTCTGCTAAAATAATCAGCAGTGAAATTGTTAACAATATTGGCATTTAAATTGTTAGAGTTCATATATTATAAGACCAGAAATGCCTGTGATCGCCTCGTCTGACCTCCTATATAATGGAGGTCATAGGATTTCCCTGAATTGTTCCTGTTTGAACTAGACCAGAGCATATCACTTAGAAAAACATCCTTATTGAGTTGAATGGGCAATTTATACCTCCCAGAACTATTGTTTCAGGAAGATAACACTAACTTGGTTAACTTAAAAAAAATGAGCCAACTGTACTGTGAGGGCTAGAATGGTCTTTAAAAGTGAAAGCTGTGATTCTGAAGCACAGCTCTGCCACAAGGGGTGCATTCCACATCAGGGGGATACATGGGGCATTTTGTATCCTATACATTACCAGCAGTCTGAATTAAGGACTGAGTATGTACTGTTTTCCCAGCACTGCCCCATTCTAAAAGTGATGAGGTGCATTTCTGGCTAAGGCTTACTGTATTTGTAACCTGCTTTCTTATGCTTCACCCCCCCCCCTTTTTTTTTATAAAAGAAAAGAGCTTATTTTAAAAATATGAGTCTGTTAGTTGGATAAGGGGTGTCTTTCCTAGCCTGTATGATGTATTTAACTAATCTCCATCATAGATTCAGATTCTCAAGAATCTAAAATCTTTGTTTTGTGTGTTTTCTTTAAAATTTTTAGCCCTCATGATGGTTGGCTGAGTTGTTTTTTGTTTGTTTGTTTTTAAATCTTTCCAAATGTGAGCTGATGTAGCACTGGCTAAATCTGATTTTTCAGGCTGTCTTAAATGGCCCCCATTCATCTCAGTGGGTTAACTTTGAAGTCTAATCTTGACAATATAAGAGCCATATTTTCTAAAATTTAGGTTGGCAGTCATGCACAGAATGCAGATATAGTAGCATGCCTTACTCATGTACACAGATACTAGAATTTGGCATACAAATCTGCAAACAAGGGACAGAAATGACAGAATATTAAATGGTAGCGATTTCATAAAGATCTTATTTGCTTCATTTTGTGCAGAACTTCTATTGACCTCCTTGGGAGAGCTGCTATGGATTGTGTGTAGTATATGATCCTTAATCTGTATCCTTAGTTTATGGACCATAATTAAAAATGTAATTTAGCTCTAGCCACAAAAGGCAGGAACACCCCTGTTTTGGGTAATCTGGATTGTGATACAAAGGTTGATCCAGTTCCCACTGATGTCAGTGCCAAATACTTTCATTGACACACATGGAGTTAGATTTAGGTCCTTCATGGTGTGTTTTTGTTGTCTTTTTAAATTAGCTGTATGCTAAATCCTTATGTGCATTTAATGCCTTTGAGTTCAAGTGCTGGTCTCGTCTGTCAACCTGGGCCAGCAGTGATGATTGATAGGATAGTTTGTTTCTGTAATGATTCTTCATTTCAGTCTTGGCACAGATCTTTAATCATGTGTGACAGCTTAATATTGCTTTTAGACAAAATACAGACACCATATAAGTATAAATGTCAGTTCACTTTAGCTTGAATAGTAGGAAATTTCTGAACTGCCTGTTGCATTAGTAAAGCGGAAATTTGAATTTTTATTATTTTTTTTAACAAAAAGGGAGAGATTTTTGGGTTTGTGCTAGAATTCCCCACATTCCCTGGTACAGGGACTCGGTAGTGAGGCTGCACCTGATCCTGACACAGTGTAAGTGCTGGGCCTGCCCCAGAAACACTCCAGGGCCTTCCCCCTCTGTGCCAGGTGCACCAGTGTGGATGGGTAGGTTCAGCCCAGCAGGATCCAAATGTGGAGGGGCATAGTGTGGGGGAATCCCGGTGTGGGGTGAGAGATTTCTGTGTGGGGCAATCTGGGTGCGGGTGGCTCAGTGGAAGATCTGGATGCACAGGGGCTCATTGGGGGGTTCCGGGTGCAGGGACAGTGGCATTCTGCAGGGGATCCAGGTGAAGGTGGTTGGGGCTCAGCTTGGGGGTCTGGGTGTAGGGGGCAGAGTGGGGGGGCCCAGGTGCCGGGGGACTGGGGCTTGATGGGGTGGAGGTCCAAATGTAGTTGGTTGGGGATCAGTGGGGTGGGGGTCTGGGTGTGGGAGGCTCGGGGCAGGGTTCAGGTGTAGGGGGGTAGGGCTTGTCAGGGTGAGGGTTCAATGGGCCTGCTTAACGGGGGAGCCTCAGCTGCTTCCGAGGGGATGCCGCATGCCGGGCTCCCAGTTCCCCCTGCAATTTCCCTATCCCCTCTTCTTCTCCTTCCCCCTCCCCTCATTCCTGCATTCCCCTTCTCCTGCCCTATTCCACTCCTTTCCTTCCCCGCTATCTCTTCCCCTCACACACCTCCTTACCCAGCCCCACTGCAGCCACTCACTGTTGCACAGAAAACAGGAAGGCTCCCAGCACACAGAAGGAAAGAAGGACTGGCACTAGGACCCAGAAGGCGGTGTTCAGCTGCAGAGTCAGTGGAGCCAAGACCCAGCCTCCTTCAACTGGGCAGCTCTGAGCTTGCAGAAATGATTGGGGGTGGGGGCAGTGGCACATAACCCTGTGTGTCCCCCCCCCCCCCCCCCCCCCTCCGGGGGGGGGGAAACCCCCCCCCCCCAAAAAAAACTGCGCCCATGGTTGCCCCGCCTTCCCTTCCCCCCCCCTTCCACGGCTTCCCTTTGCTTCCCTGCCATTTTCCACAGGGAAGCATAGGAATTCTGCAGGGGGAGGAGTGTTTTCTGCAGGCACACAGTCATGCAGAAACACCCTCCCACCCCGGAGTAATCAGCACTGGTTCAGTTTCAGCAGCATTCTTGGTATGTATATGTTGTTAGGATGGCCCCGTCTACACCAGCAAGTTTCTGCGCAGTAAAGCAGCTTTCTGTCCTGTAACTCCCGAGGTGTACACACTGCCAAGCCACTTAGTGTGCAGAAACTGCGCAGTTGTAGCGCTCTCAAAAAACCACCCCAATGAGAGGGGTAGAGCTTTCTGCACTGGGCCTACAGCGCTGTGGTGCCAGTGTAGACACCGTGGTGATTACAGTGCTGCAGTTGGTTTCCAGGAGGTGTCCCACAATGCCTCTTCTCACCTCTCTGATCATCGGTTTGAACTTTATTGCCCTGCCCTCAGGTGACCAACTGTCATCTCCACCCTGTACATTCCTTTGCAAATTTGAAAATCCTCTTCCTGTTTGCTCGGTGATGCATGTAGTGGTCTCAGCGCATCTTTCCAGGTGGCCATGCCTGCTCCTCACACTAGGTGATCCCCCGCTTGGAGCAATGCCGAGCTGCTGGACCTCATCGGCATTTGCAGAGAGGAAGCTGTGCAGTCCCAGCTGCACTCTAGCTGTAGGAATTATACCACCTATGGACAGATTTCACGGTGCATGATAGAAAGGGGCCATGACCGGGACACATTGCAGTGTAGGTAAAAGTGAAGAAGCTGTGGAATGCCTACCACAAGGCCTGGAAGGCAAACAGCCGCTCCGGTGCTGTGCCCGTGAGCTGCCAGTTCTACAAAGAGCTGGACATGATACTTGGTGGTGACCCCGCTTCCACTGCAAAGGCCCCTGTGGATACTTCGTTGGCTCACGTGCCAGTCGAGAGAGGACCGAGCCAGGAGGAGGAAATCTTGGACGAAGAGGGGGAGGGGTACCCAGAGGCAGAGGGTGGCTCAGAGGCCAGGGATGCATGCTGTCAGGAACTCTTTTCTACCCCGGAGGAGCCTAGTCAATCACAGCCGTCGGATTTTGGTGAAACCCAAACAGGAGAGGATCTGATTTTGGGAATTGCTGAAGCGATTTGTTGGGGGCAGGAGAGTTGTAAAAAGCAGGCTTGTCTCCCACCGCATGCCTATTCTGAGCAGTGGAACAGGCTGTTGATAGATTCCCTCACTTCATGGGAATCTCCCTCAGAGATCTCCAGGAAACCCTTGGAGATACTGGGCAATCCTCTGATGCAGGTTCTTCGGCAGAGCTGCTTTGTTTCTTGCCCCATTAATGGTAACTTTCCTGTGCCACTGTGCTGTCGTGGGGTGGGCGGAGGGGAAGGACCATTGCTGCACATAGGTGAACTACATAGGGGCCAGGGCGGAAGCCGCAGTCTTGGAGAAGACCCTCCCTTGATTCCCTGCTCACCCTCAGCAGTGAGATATCTTCCATAATAATCACATCCTGTGGAAAGTGTGGGGACAGGAATGATTATCAGGCCCCGGCTACAGTGTGGCTCTCCCTAAGAGCCACGTGCCCAGTGTACAGCAGGGTCCGGGAAGAGTGATTCACCCTGCCCCTGTGGCTACTCACCATTTTGGGGGTCTTGTGGCTCATGTGTGCTTGCCTAGGGTCAGCCACTTAGTGACAGGTGTGTGAATACTGGCTGTGTTTTAAAGCACTGAATCAGTGTTGTCTGTGTTGCAAACAATACTGCTTCTGTAAAATATTGCATTTAAACTTCACAGAGATGTCCTGGGGAGGCCAGCCTCCCTTATCGTTGGCAGAACGGCTGCACAGAATTAGAAAGTGGCCATGAAGAACTAAGGAGGACTTTCTGCATGAGGTTATGATGCACTCCGCTGCTGAGAAACAGAAATTGAAGGAGTGGCGGGACAGCGAGAAGAGGGACTGAAAGGAGAATGCAGCACGCCAGAAAGAAGCCACGGAGCAGCTCTTAAACGTTATGGAGTGCCAAGCGGACACGCTTCAGGCGATACTAGCTCTTCAAACGAGCAGTTCTGTGCCCGTCCTCCCCTGCAGCCGCTGTCACAAAACTCTTTCCCATGCACCCCCACACACCACCAACACACTGTAATCAACCTTCTGGCTCCACTCTCTACCCGCAGCATTCCAATCTTCCCTCCTCACAGTCCAGCAGTGTTGACTCCCACTGCACTCAACCCCTATCCCTCTGCAGTTTAGCCCTGCTGAAGTACAGCACCTGCTGCATTGTACTCCAAAGGAGAAGGTTGGGTATGATCCCAGGACATACACAAATCTGTAGCTGTCCTGGGATCCCTCCTTCTCTGGAGGCCTTCCCTCCCCCATCCTCCTTCATTCTGATGTATTTTTGTCGTATGACTCTCTCCTTGAGTTGTTGTCTTTTAATAAAAGAATTGTGTTGGTTTGAAAGCAAACTTTATTCTATTAAGCAAAAGCAAAAAGAGCACTGCAAAGCAACATGCAATTATGTTAAACCCCCTTATTGCATCATGTGCACCAGTCACCTCCTAGCATTACAAGCACTGCAATCCCGAGCATAGCAGCAAATATTAGTGGCTTTCAGCTTCAAATTGCTGCCTCAAGGCATCCCTGATACTTATGGCCCCACGCTATGCCCCTCTAATAGCCCTGGTCTCCGGCTGTTCAAACTCAGTCTCCAGGCACTGAGCCTCTGCGGTCCAGCCCTGAATGAAGCTTTCACCCTTCCCTTCACAAATATTATGGAGTGTACGGCACATGGCTACAAGCATAGGAATATTGTAATTGGCTATGTCCAGGTTTCCATGCAGGCATCGCCAGCGGGCTTTTAAACAGCCAAATGCACATTCAACAGTAATTCTGCACTTGCTCAGCCTTTTGTTGAACCACTCCTTGCTGCTGTCAGGTTGCCCTGTGTATGGCTTCATAAGCCACGGCATTAAGGAGTAGGCGGGGGATCACAATGGGCATTTCAACTTCCCCAACGGTGATCTTCTGGTCCAGGGAAAGAAGTCCCTGCTTGGCAGCTTCCCGAACAGGCCAGTGTTCTGAAAGATGCGTGCGTCATGCATCTTTTCGGACCAGCCTGCGTTAATGTCCGTGAAATGCCCACGGTGATCTACAAGCGCCTGGAGAACCATTGAGAAATACCCCTTGTGATTAATGTACTCTGTGACTAGGTAATCTGGTGCCAGAATTGGAAAATGTGTGTGCCATCTATCGCTCCTCTGCAGTTAGGGAAGCTCGTTGGTGCAAAGCCATCCACAATGTCACGCACGTTGCCCAGAGTCACGGTCTTTTGGAACAGGATGAGATTAATTGCCCTGCACACTTCCATCAATACAATTCCAATGGTCAACTTTCCCAATCCAAACTGGTTAGCGACTGATGGGTAGCAGTTTGGAGTAGTCAGCTTCCACAGTGCAATCACCACCCGCTTCTCCAGCGACAGGGCAGCTCTCATTCGCATGTCCTTGTGCTGCAGAGCTGGGGCGAGTTCATCACACAGTCCCATGAATGTGGCTTTCCTCATGCGAAGGTTCTGCAGCCACTGCTTGTCATCCCAGACGTGCATGACGATGTGATCCCACCACTTGGTGCTTGTTTCCTGAGCCCAAAAGTGGTGTTCCACTGTGGTCAGCGCCTCTGTGAATGCCAGAAGCAATCTTGTGTCATAGCTACTTCATGTGGCAAGATCAATGTTGCACTCCTCTTGCCTTTGTAGTTTAAGGAATAACTCCACTGCCACTCATAGGGTGACCAGTCAGCAAGTGTGAAAAATTGGGACAGGGGGTGGGGGATAATAGGAGCCTATATAAGGAAAAAAAACTAAAAATCGGGACTGTTCCTATAAAATCGGGACATCTGGTCACCCTAGCCACTCATGATGTGTTGGTCAGAGTGAGCAGTATACTGGTCAGCTGTTCGGGATCCATTCCTGCAGCCTGAAAGAGGCAGGGCGCACAGTACACAAACCTTTGAAAGATGGTGCTAAATGATGGAAGTACAGGGATTGCTGGAATGCGAAGCAATGCATCACGGGGCATTGGGACTGGACCCAGGCTGCCCTGGGACCCCCTCCGCCTTCCCACAAGTCTTAGCGGCAAAAGAGAAAGAGGTGCTCTGTGGGATAGCTGCCCAGAGTGCATCGCTCCAAATAGTGCTGCAAGTGCCTCAAGTGTGAACACGCTATTCCGCAGGCAGCTGTCAGTGTGAACGCACAACTGCGTTTTCCTTCTGCGCTCTCTGAGCGGTGCTGGAACTGCTGGCGATGTAACTTCACCAGTGTAGATGTGCCCGATGGCTAATACCAGTGAATCCTGAAGTGAGTTTACCAAGAAATTCCACTACATGGCCAGTGATCATATGAGAGCTAAACTTTGGAATGAGAAGATTGCCAGTTGTCAAGGCTCCTTCCCCACTCTGAACTTTAGGGTACAGATGTGGGGGCCTGAATGAAAACTTCTAAGCTTAACTACCAGCTTAGATCTGGTCCGCTGCCACCACTCCCAATGGGCTAACTCCCTTCCCTGGGTAGCCTTGAGAGACTCTTCCACCAACTCCCTGGTGAACACAGATCCAACCTCTGTGTTCACCAGGTTGCAGCGGGTCGTATTGAAGGGTGAACTGTCAGGTTGGAGGGAGGTCACCAGTGGAGTTCCTCAAGGTTCGGTTTTGGGACCCATTTTATTTAATCTATTTATTACTGACCTCGGAACCAATTGTAGGAGTAGGCTGATAAAGTTTGCGGATGACACAAAGCTGGGAGGTATTGCCAGTTCGGAGGAGGATAGGGATATTCTGCAGGGAGACTTGAATGACCTTGTGAATTGGAGTATCAGAAATAGGATGAAATTCAATAGTGAAAAGTGTAAGGTGATGCATTTAGGGATGACTAACAACAATTTTAGTTACAAGCTGGGGACGCATCGGTTAGAAGTAACGGAAGAGGAGAAAGACCTTGGGGTCCTTGTAGACCACAGGATGACTATGAGTCGACAATGTGACGTGGCGGTGAAAAAAGCCAATGCGGTCTTGGGATGCATTAGGCGAGGTATATCTAGTAGGGATAAGGAGATGCTGCTTCCGTTGTACAAGGCGCTGATGAGACCTCATTTGGAGTACTGTGCAGTTCTGGTCTCCCATGTTTAAAAAAGATGAACTCAAACTGGAACGGGTACAGAGAAGGGCCACTAAGATGATCAGAGGCATGGAAAACCTGTCGTATGAAAGGAGACTAGAGGAGCTCGGGTTGTTTAGCCTGACCAAACGAAGGCTGAGTGGGGATATGATTGCTCTCTTTAAATATATCAGAGGGATAAATACCAGGGAGGGAGAGGAATTATTCCAGCTCAGTACTAATGTGGACACGAGAACGAATGGATATAAACTGGCCGTGGGGAAGTTTAGGCTTGAAATTAGATTAAGGTTTCTGACCATCAGAGGGGTGAAATATTGGAACAGCCTTCCGAGGGAAACGGTGGGGGCGAAGGACCTGTCTGGTTTTAAGATTAAGCTAGATAAGTTTATGGAGGGAATGGTTTAATGGGATAACATGATTTTAGTCAAAGGAACAGCGTGCCATGGCAGGTAAATAGTATAATGGCTAATGAGGGTCAGGCTGGAGAATCTTGCCTACGTGCTCGGGGTTTTACTGATTGCCATATTTGGGGTCGGGAAGGAATTTTCCTCCAGGGTAGATTGGCAGAGGCCCTGGAGGTTTTTCGCCTTCCTCCGCAGCATGGGGCAGGGATCGCTAGCAGGAGGATTTTCTGCTAATTGAAGTCTCTAAGCCACAGGATTTGGGGACTTCAACAGCAGAGTCAAGGGAAAGAGTAGGGACTGCTTTGTGGCCTGCAACATGCGGGAGGTCAGACCAGATGATCATAATGGTCCCTTCTGACCTTAAAGTCTATGAGTCTACTCTTGGATCTTAAAACAAGGAGAAATTAACCATCCCCCCCTCCTTCCTCCCACCAACTCCTGGTGGATCCAAACCCAATCCCCTTGGATCTAAAACCAAGGAAAAATCAATCAGGTTCTTAAAAAAAAGGCGTTTAATTAAAGAAAAAGGTCATCACCTCTGTAAAATCAGGATGGAAAATAACTTTACAGGGTAATCAAACTTAAAGAGCCCAGAAGATCCCTCTCTAGCCTTAGGTTCAAAGTTACAGCAAACAGAGGTAAACACCCTAGCAAAAAGTACATTTACAAGTTGAGAAAACAAAGATAAAACTAACACGCCTTGCCTGGCTGTACTTACAAGTTTGAGAGGCTTGTTCAGAAAGATTTGGAGAGCATGGATTGATGTCTGGTCCCTCTTAGTCCCAAGAGCGAACACCCCCCAAAACAAAGAGCACAAACAAAAGCCTTCCCCCCACCAAGATTTGAAAGTATCTTGTCCCCTTATTGGTCCTTTGGGTCAGATGTCAGCCAGGTTACCTGAGCTTCTTAACCCTTTACAGGTAAAAGGATTTTGGAGTCTCTAGCCAGGTGGAATTTTATAGTATTGTACACAGGAGGGCTGTTACCCTTCCCTTTATAGTTATGACACCAGTGCTGGACATAAATTGAATATACAGCTAGACCACCTTAAGGACCTAGATGGAGATTGTTCCAGGTGGTGCTTGATCTGCAAGCAACCCATATCCCTTTGGGATTTGCCAAGATGAAATATGAAAACTAGTGAAAATTAGCATCCTTGTGAATTTAAAGGCATTTGGGGTTACTTTAAAAGCAGGTGATAATACAGTCAAGGTGTATTGTAAGTGGAGTAAACCAATTTATTATAATTCTGTCTGTGTAGCTGGAGAAGATATTGGAAAGAGGAATCAAAACAATTTTGGGGGTTGGGTAATGACACCAAGGATTTTTTTATATGGAAAAGAACAAAATGGTCCAAAAGGCTGCATACTAATGCAGACTGGGTATGTTAAATGGCATACAAGATCATCAGAATAAATTTGAGCTCTGTTGGTGAGAATGACATTCTGTTTAATAAAGGCGTTGAGTGTGTAACTTCTCCCTTTTTATGAAATGTTATTGTAATTAGTCTGATGCCTATTAATACACAGAAAAAAGAGAAATATCAAACTTGAAATCATCTGGCTTTAAAAAAGTGCTGCTGTCAAAGTCCTTTAGAAACCATAAAACAGCCTTAGGAATGATGGGCACAATTTTTAATTCTTTAACAAAGAATGCAGTAATTGTTCTCTTGACATCTAAAACAGGAGCATTGCCTCTTTTTTGGTTAATGTTAACAGTGGCAATTTGCCCATATCTGGTTTGTCATTGCATATTCCAGGTGTGTGTGTGTGCGCGCAAATACTAATTAAGCAACTGTAAGAACATAACTGTCAAACTCAAATGTTTGCTAATGCACGGTTGAGCAGCTTAAGAGAGAGAGACTGGAAATGTTGCTGCATTCTAGAGAATACTGATCAGTATATTTCTCTGCCAGTAAGTTCTGAAAAGACAATTAGCAGGAAGTTTCTAGATCTTAATGCACTAGGCAAAATGTGCCAGCTCCTGTTTTCCCCTTCAGGAGAAGGAATATAATAAAGAAATCTTGTGCTATTGAATCTCTGGATCAATATTTTGTATTCCCCACTATCAGATATCATCTGGAGGGCTTTCCTAATAATAGTTTCAGATGTGCTACTGGATTTTCAGAAGCATAGTGTTGAAGAGAAATACTAATTAATTTTTTTTATTGGAGGTGGTTGTGGATGATCAGGGATCTGGGGGCTGGCTAACAGTAGATTTAAAAATTCAGAACAAGTGTGACCAGGAATATAGAAGCATACTAAAGAACTAATCTCCTCTAAGACATCCCCCACTATCAAGGGTGTCTGCCTTAGATTGTTAAGCTTCTGTAAAGTCTTGTGGTCCTTTTGGACTTCTCAATTTTATTGGGTGTTTAATCATACAATTACCATTAAGGCATTTCAGTGTTTGTGGTCTTGTGTTAGATTATACTGATTTTTAAATACCTGTTTTCCCTCTCATGGTGTCACTACAGGGCAGAATTAAGGTTAACGTATGAAAATGGAGTTATGACACCAACACAACAAATTTGTTTTTTTTTTTCAGATTAACCTTAACTTGGAATTCCTGGATTTATTATGCTTATTCTGGGGGATAATCACAACAATGCTGTAATGTGCTGAATCCTAAATTACTGATATGTACTCTCAACCTTGACTTTATCTTAATATAGCCTCTGCTAAAGGAGAAAATTTCAGTTATGAAGAATGAAGGTCGTGGTGCTAGTGGCGGAATCGGAGCAGATGGGATGGGACCAGAGAGAATGACTATGAATCTTTTTTTAAACAACAACAAAACACCTCAAGTGTGGCCTATGGACAAGATTTCAGTGAGGCTTTTATTTTATGGGCAGTTGAGAGAATTTCCTTAAGATCATTAAGGACAAAGGAAAAAGTCTGTCTTTAAGGACCAATTTTTTAGAATTACTGTTAACTTATAAACTAATAGATTTACTTGTAAATTCTCAGGAAAAAAAAATCATCCTATAGTTAGTGCTGTAACTTTAGGGAGGATACATCAATTTTCATAAGAGGGTGAATTCCTGCTTTAAGTGTAAACCTTAGCTCAGCCTTAAGTATGAAGTTTAGCTGGCACCTCCATAATAAAGCTAATACCTGTACATAAATGGTACTTGCTAACTTGTGCCCTTGGATATGAATTGAACATCTAGCATTCACATCAGTGGGAGCTATATGTGCCTATCTGAAGTCTAAGTTCATCTGTAAATGCTTCATAAACTGTTTTTTTTCCTTTTTTTTTCATATAGATACTAATCTCTTGTCTGCCATGGTGGAATTTCATTGCTGTAATTGGTGTTGGTTTTTTTTTTTTTTTTGTATATAGTTACACTCAAATTATTTTAATTTATATTTCAACACCCACTTCTCCAAGTAGGAAAACAGAAGGTAAAGAACAGTTGTAAATGTTAATAAAGGATTATTATTAGGAAAGTTATTGCACCGGGCCTGTTTAGTTTTTAGTGTGCATTACACTATTCTTTAAGTGTAACCAAAACTGAAGTGATTGATTGATTTAAAATTTACAAATAAAAGGGTAGAAGACTTGCTTTAAAACATAACTGTTTTCATCATGTTTAATATACATTGTACTATAGTACTGTGTTATATTACTTGGATTAAAATGCAATGATGATTCTGAGTAATATTATATTACATATAATATATTTAGCAATATGTGAACTCAGTAATGTACTATTTTAGCTTTTCTCAGTCTTCAGTACACCTCTGTTCAGACCAGTTCCCATCTATTTCTTCTTTATGTATCTTGAAACAAAACATCCTGATTTTTCTCTCCAATTAGGAAGGAACTGGACTGCTCTAGGTTGGTCAGCAGAGAGCAGAGTGGGAAACAGAATACAAATGTGTGAGAACCCAGAGCGGCTTCTTCAATGTAGCATCTCTCTGACATTCTTATCAGCAGATGACATAAGATAATGCTGTAACGTTAACAGTTTTTTAAAATAGTTCCCTAAGCATGCTGATACACATCTGTCCGCTCTTGGAAAAGGGAGGCATGATTAGCATCTCTGGCCGGCATCCAGGAATTCGTGTAGTCTTAGTCAATTAACCATTCCTGTCTCACTGGTCTGGGGATACTGTTACTTTTCTATCCAAGACTTGAAAGGTCAACTTGCCTACTCATCCTAGCAGGAAAATGTGGGCTTGCAAATGAGGGGGCCTACAATTTCTGCAGGATTTAAACTTTCTTTAATAATAATAAATTTTAAAAAGGCCAGGCCTTTATAGTTGTAAAGATAATCATTCGTATGTCCTCCAGTGAAGTTTTGTTAATGAGACCGAGTCTGCATAGAGATTTTACCTGTACAACTGTCAGTTGCAGGTTGGGTTTTTCTGTTTTTGTTTTTTAAACCAATATAGTTATACTAGTACAACTTGTGGATGCAGTTAAACCTGCATAAATATACCTATACTGGTATAGCTTATTCCCCTTCCCCCTTTTTATTCTAATGAAGAATCTGATGCTGAATGTTCCACTTCCCATGCTTCTATGATACAGTCTTCTTCGTTATTATCTAAAGTACATAGTTTGAAGGTAATACTGGTAGGGGACTCTCCTGCCGATTTTTTTTCCCCAGAATTAGGCCTATTTTTGAAGCTGATATGTCTTGGCAAATTTCAGAGAACTTGCTTTTCTTTGATGCATTTTGTTATCTGAAAAGTTCTGAAATTGTCAGTGATCATTTGCTTGACATTTAAAAAACATTTCTTTTTTTTTTTTTTTTTTTTAGCTACTTCTGTTCAGAAATGGAGGCCTCAGAGGTGGGAGCCCAGGTCGGACCCCTCTTACAGGCTACTGTTTTGGACTAGTCCAAGCTAGACCTCCCAGGCTAGATTCCTCTTCCTGCCTGAGTCCACACAGCTGGAAGAAGTTGGGATGGGGAGGCAAAGGGGGCAGCAGTGCCAGTCCATAGTCCAAGCCTGCAGGGGGGAGTTTGCCTGGAAAAGGAAAGGATCCCTGCACATAGGCTCTCCTGGCCCTAGCCTGGCAGGTGGGGGTCTGGCCTGGCTATGATCAGCCTCCCTTTTCTGGCTCCTGATATAAACACCAGGGTTTATGTAAGTATAACTGCGTTGCTCAGGGGTGTGGATTTTTCATACCCTTTCATAGCCACGTAGTTATACCAATGTCAGTTTGTAGTATAGACCTGGCCTCAATTACACTGGTGCATCCTCTGTACGCTGATCATTTCCCTGTTCTCTGAGGTAATCACTGCTTGTATTTCACTAATCACTATCAAAGTCACAGCTCACACACTATAGTAAGGGAACAAAATGCCTCTGCTTCTATTCCACTTCTCTGGTGTGGTGGGGTAGAGGGAAACATTTTTGTGGTGGGAGGGCACCCACTACTCCTTGGTGTCATTCCTGGTCCCATTGGTGCTAATGGAAACCCTGTGGGCAACAGTGAAACCATCATCTCTCTTTCATTCTATCTGCTCTCTGGGGAAATATATGGGCCTCAGCAACAGAGTTATTCAAGCAACCACTCCCAGTGGACTCTCACTGCTTCCTGAGCAGCCAGGAGGCTTGGGGAAGAGTAGATAAGCGGATACCTTTCTTCTTTCTGGGGTGGGGATGGAGGAAACTATGAGAGAAAGCACCTTCTTCTTCTTTCTTATAATTGTAGATATTTTTGGTGGGGTGGGGAAGGTGACTAAGTTCATCAAAGCACTTGCTAGCAAGAGGGTTGGTCTATAAGATGGAGTGCCCACAAGTAACGTGTAGAGACAGCACCCTGGTAAGAATCCCACCACCTTCCCATTGCCCATCAGCATGACCTTGCTCCTGGATTTGCTGGCAAGCCAGTCCCCACTTGCCTTTCATGTTGGCATCTAACTAGTAGATGTCTGGTGATTCCCAGTTGTGCTGCCAGCCCTGTATCTACCCTGCCTGGCAGGGATAATGCAAAAATTAATTTGTTTCTAAAGGTCTTTGAGGATGGAAAACATATGTAAGTGCTCAATCATTTTTTGACTTCTCTTGAGGCATGTAACTTCTATTTGAAGTTTCAACCTCAGAGATTATATAATGAGTTGGTGCATTAATAGCCTTTTAAAATGAGCTTTGATTGCATTTTACAGATCTTAGTCTTCTTGAACATAACACACCATTTAGTTTATACACAATTATTTTAAACAATGACTTTACATAACTGTTATTAATTACTAATAATATTTTCAAGAATCATAAGTATGCATAAAGAACCATACTTATGTTATTGATTAATTGATGATTAAATGATGGAGTCTTCTCTTTCTAATGTCTTCATAAATAATATTCTAGATGTAGTTTTGAGGTGTTCTGCTGATGCAGAGATAATGACTAAAAGCTGTTTCTATGGTAAAAATATGTTCTTTGTATGTAATTTTGCAGTGCCTTTCATAAGTGCAGGTACTTTTTTGAAATTTTGAACAGTAGAATAGCAAGTTGAAGTTAAAGGGAATTGGAACACAGTTGAAAAACAGTGGCAAAATAGCCTGTATCAGGGGTGGGTAAAGTTATGGTCCATGGTCTGGATTCGGCCCACCAGCCGTTTTAAGCCGGCCCTCAAGCTCCCGCTGAGGAGCGGGGTCTGGGGCTTGCCCTGCTTCGGCACTCCAGCTGGGGAGCAGGATAGAGGGCCGCGCCACGTGGCTCCTGGAAGTCGCTGCATGGCCTTGCTTTAGCTGGGGAGCATGGTAGGGAGCTGCTCCACGTGGCTCCTGGAAGCCACGGCATGGCCCTGCTCTGGTGCTTCAGCTGGGGAGCAGGGTCGGGGGCCACTCCACACAGTTCCCGGAACTGTGGCATGGCCCACCTCTGGTGCTCCAATGGGAGCTGCAGGGGCGGTGCCTGTGGATGGGGCAGCAGGCAGAATTGCCTGGCTGTGTCTCCATGTAGGAGCCGGAGAAGGGACATGCTACTGCTTCTGGGAGCCGCTTAAGTTAAGTACTGCCCGGAGCCTGCACCCATGAGCCTCTCCCTATGCCCCAACCTCCTGCCTCAGCCCTGATCCCCCTCTCACCCTCCGAATTCCTTGATGCCAGCCCGGCACACCCTCCTGCACCCCAAACTCCTCATCCCCAGCCCCATCCCAGAGCCTGCACCCCCAGCTAGAGCCTGCACCCCAACCCACTGCCCCAGCCCTGATCTCCCTCCCCCAGCCCTGATCCTGCTCCCACCCTCCGAACCTCTCAGTCCCAACCTAGAGCACCCTCCTATACCCCAAACTCCTCATCCCCAGCCCCATCCCACAGCCCGCACCCCCAACTGGAGCCTTCACCCCTCCCTGCATCCCCCCCCCCCCACACCCTGAACTCCTCATTTCTGGTGCCTCCCCAGAGCCTGCACCCTCAACCAGAGCCCTCATTCCCTCCTGCACCCCAACCCCAATTTTCTGAGCATTCATGGCCCACCATACAATTTCTATTCCCAGATGTGGCCCTCGGGCCAAAAAGTTTACCCACCCCTGGCCTATATGCTTTTCAAGGATTGCTATTATTAATGTGATGACCTAAGGGGGTGTGTGTGTGTGTATGTGTATGTATGTACGTACACAGATTTTTGTTTGTCCTCTTGTTATTAAACCAATGGAAGAATTAGTAGTTTGTGTGTATGAGAGAGAGAATAGGAAAGGTGCTATTAAAAATATATTTTAATAGGTTGTATTTGTGTAGTTTAAAGTGGTAAAATAAATGTCACTAAACTTCCTGAAAGGAATAAGATACCTAACTCTTCGTAAATCACTCCGCAACTGATAATTCGACAAATTACTTTATTTTCTAAGAATATAGTCTTATTTGAACACATTGTGTAACTACATATTTGATGGGGAAAACTGTAGAGATGTATGATGTATACATTTAACTTATGAAAAGTTGGGTTTGGTCTTTACAGTCCAAATGCTATGTCCCTGCTGAGTCCATTGGTTGAACTATATGACAACTTTGTCAGAAAGATAGTTGTCACTGTAATTTCCAGAATGCTTTCTTAGTAATGGTGTAGAAAACATTCTTTTGTCTTGTTTGGTTAGAGCAGGCCTGCACAACTTGTAAAGCGGCGAGGGCCATATTACTCCAAAGAAAATAGCTGAGGGCCGAAACCCCCTGGCCGTGCTGAAACAGGCCCCCCTCCCCACCACCCAGCCCTGCCGAACCCCCCCCCCAGCGCCACTCAGCCCCGCCGAGCCCCGTCCCAGCCCCCCCAGCCCTGACCCCTAGCTCCGAGCCCAGCCCCTCTGAGCTAAGCACCCCTTGACCCCAGCCCCCAGCAGCCCTGACCCCCAGCTCCGAGCACAGCCCCTCTGAGCCAGACCCCCCCCTCCCCCCACCCCCCCCCCAGCCCTGACCTCAGCTCCGAGCCCAGCCCCTCTGAGCTGGACATCCCCCTGACCCCAGCCCCCATGAGCTGCGGCTCGAGCCCAGGCCGGGTGCCTCTCCCCTCGCTTGGACTTACCGGCTCTGCCTTGTGCCCAGCGCTTCCCACCTCAGCAGCCCCGGAAGTGACGCTGGACGCCAGGCAGGAGGAGCGGGAGACGGAGACGCGTGTGCGGGGGGAAGGCGACCTCAGCCCTGCGCGCCGCGCTCTGACCGCTTTGACAGTCAGAAGCGGGCTGCCGGGTTCGCCCCCTGCCCAGGGGTGGGGGAGGTTGGGCCCCCCTGCCCTGGCAGGGGGCGAACCTGGCAGTCGCGCTTCTGACTGTCAGGGCGGTCAGAGCACGGCGCGCGGGGCTGAGGTCGCCCCCCCCCGCCCCGGCAGGGGGCGAACCCGGCAGCCGCGCTTCTGACTGTCGGGGCAGTCAGAGCGCGGCGTGCAGGGCTGTGAGGCTGGGCCCCCGGGCAGGGGGTGAACCCGGAAACCGCCCCCCACCGCTTGCCCACGGGCCGCGTGTTGTGCAGGCCTGGGTTAGAGGAAACACACTGGTGACTATTTTCAACACAAACTTCCTAATGTAGTCATGCATTGAGTGTGGACGGATGGGGAAAGAATGCCCTTTTCAGGATTCTGCATCTTTTAACAAGCCACTTTTTAGGGAAATGGAGTTGTATGAATGGCACTAAGCAATTATTAGATGCTGCAACCCATTGCCATTGCAAACCCTTGATGTTTTTGTCATTTTTTGGGCCGTGACCCAAGTGCAGGTTGCTTCCATAACTAGCTAACCCCTTAGCCATTTAATAATTTTCTGGTCATGGCCATAGATTAGTCATGTGATATTCATTCAGTCTTTTAAAATCATGTTGTCTTAGATAAAGCTCGCTGGCCTTCTCTACATTAGCACTCTGAGCAATGCCACCAACAATGAAATTGCACTGCTAGAAGCATGCTGAGGAGAGGTGTTTTTTAAGAAAATACTAATGTTGACAAAGCCTCTGGGTCTCCTATGTTAAGAGGAATATTTGTAAAGCATGTCAAAGAATTTATTGCACTGAGAAGAGTGGTTTGTTCATAGCGCTGAATAAATGTATTGGTTTAAAGTTACATGTTAGAAGTCAAAACATTCCAGTGCAGTTTGGTCACTATGGCTGACCATAGAATCCCAGCCTGTCACATGGAATACTGCACATCCTACACAATGTGTATTCAACAGCAGTTATATATTCGGACACTGATGGAGTTCTGAATTTCTGTTGCTGTGTCTACCAGCAGCTACTTCTCTAGTGCATGTGCGTCGTATATCAAATAGCTTCTTCTCAAGTGTTTGTAGCTTACATAATCATGGTTTAATGTCCGTGCCTTACAGTATGATTCCACATCTTAAATCTCTGGGCGTCTTTTTAATAAAATGTTAGGGTGGATGTCAAATCATTTATGTTGCTATCTAGTTGCTCTAGTTTGAGAGACTGGAGCCTGAAATCTTGCAACTGAGGGGTGATCTGGACTACACAATGTTACTGTGTTGGCACATGATTGTGAAGAATCATATTAGCCGTAGTCTGTGCTGACTAACATACTCATCACTTTGTCAGCTAAAGTATGACCAAACATCTTAGCTAATGTGGTTCTGAACACAATTTACAAACACAGTAAAACTTTTTAGTGAAGACAAACTCTAGTCAGTGTATAGTAGTTTAATCATAGTGCTAAATGGGAACTTCGACAGTTGGGGTTACTTTATGTGAAAGGTTTTCAGTTGATCCAGATTGGAAATAAGGTTTTGGGAACCCATTTGAAACTTGGTCTGTAGTTCTCTTTGACTTTTTTAATGCTAAAAATCAATTTTCTTTGATTCAGTAGAACTTGATTCTCTGCACTTTATATGACATCAAATTCTGGTACTGGAAGAGAGAAGCTGACATACTGAATAAAGTAAGCTTCAGTTTGTTTGTTTTCCTCTGAGCCCTGGTCAAGGCCAGGTCTACACTACCCCCCTAATTCGAACTAAGGTACGCAACTTCAGCTACGTGAATAACGTAGCTGAAGTTCGAAGTACCTTAGTTCGAATTAGTTCGAACTTACCTTGGTCCACACGCGGCAGGCAGGCTCCCCCGTCGACTCCGCGGTACTCCTCTCGGCGAGCTGGAGTACCGCAGTCGACGGCGAGCACTTCCGGGTTCGACTTATCGCGTCCAGACTAGACGCGATAAGTCGAACCCAGAAGTTCGATTTCCAGCTGTCGAACTAGCGGGTAAGTGTAGCCAAGGCCCTACACTACGAGTTTAGGTCGACTTTAGTAGGGTTAAATCGAATTAAGCCTGGACATGTCCACATGACGAAGCCCTTTCTTTCGACTTAAAGGGCCCTTTAAACCGGTTTCTTTACTCCACCTCCGTCGAGGGGATTAGCGATAAAATCGGCCTTTGTGGGTTGGATTTGGGATAGTGTGGACGGAATTCGACGTTATTGGCCTCCGGGAGCTATCCCACAGTGCTTCATTGTGACAGCTCGGGACAGCACTCTCAACTCAGATGCACTGACCAGGTAGACAGGAAAAGCCTCGTGAACTTTTGAATTTCATTTCCTGTTTACCCAGCGTGGAGAGCACAGGTGACCATGCAGAGCTCATCAGCACAGGTAACCATGATGGAGTGCCAGGATCGCAAAAGAGCTCCAGCATGGACAGAACGGGAGGTACGGGATCTGCTTGCCATATGGGGAGACGAATCAATGCTAGCTGAACTCCGTAGCAGTAAACGAAATGGCAAAATATTAGAAAAGGTCTCAAAGGCCATGAAGAACAGAGGCCATAACAGGGACGCACATCAGTGCTGCGTGAAAATTAAGGAGCTCAGGCAAGCCTACCACAAAGCCAGAGAGGCAAACGGAATCATCCTTTCCCAGTTCTTCTGCCATCTCTCCAACCCCAAGTTATTATTGAGGTGTAATACTTGGCTTGCTGAGAACTACTTCTCATTTGACCATTCCTTTTCAGTAGGAACAGATGTGCTCCAAGCACCACGGCCAAGATTAAGATGAACAGGCATAGTAGTAACCTGTGCTGCTGCTTTTATCTCTTCGCGCCCCCCAACCCCTCAAAAAAGTTACTTAAGCCTGTTCAACCTCCCTTGGTGCAGAGGAATTGACATTTCTCATCCGGTAATTACTGACCTTGGACACTTGGTTGTTATACAAAAATAGGATCTGCGACTTGGCTACGTGTTGGGATGGTTTGGAAGTGCACATTTAGATTTTTTTTTTTTAAGTGAACTGAAAAAACTTCATTTTTTCCTCTTCTAGTACAGATGTTTGCAACTGTAATTTTGCATCATACTGTAGTCTCTTAATTCAGAAATAGCCATGCATACACACACTCTCCCAAAATAACTTTCTAGATTGCTCCACGTTCTTTTTGGAGAGTGTTCCTTCCTCCCCTCCTGCTCCCCGTAATTAACTGTTTTCTGTTCAGAAACCTTTTTGTGTTCTTTTTTATATTATTTTGATCTTTACAGTTTGTATAAGGCTAAAGTGAGACTTTCTCCAGTGTGGCTATAATTGCAATATATATGTCTACTGGTTTAAAAACTCAGGACTGACAGGGAGTTGGATGACTTGGGTTCTACTCCTAAATCTGACAGTGACTCCAGTTTACAATGTTGTGCAAGCCATGTAAATGTCTCTATACCTCACCTTTATGAAAAGGAGGCATCCTTTTACGTGATTTTCTGTGGACTCATGACCATGTAAAGCATTTTGAAAACCTTGGGTGGATGGTGCTATGGAAATGCAGTCTTAAATTATTTTCATTCATCTCTTATACTCAATTTTTTTTTTCAAATATGCATTGTTGGAGAGAGAGTTGGCTTAACACCCCTCCCCCAATTAATATAAGAAATAAGGAGAGAAACTAGAGTAGTGATAGTAGTGGTTTAGGCATATTGCTTATCTGAGACTTACCATTTCTGATGCTGATTCTCCTCATGCTTTCACCACTGTAAATCAGAAGTAATTATAGTGAACCCAATGGAATTACACTGGTGTGAGAGGAGAATTGGGCTCATCATTGAAACCTAAAGCTAGAAACATACTTTCTAAATGCCCCCAAACCTAGCTAGTCTTTCTTCATGCATCAATATTTTTTTTAAAACTTGTTAGGAATGAAAACCTCCTGTAAGGATTTGAGGGGAAAGGAGAAGGTGAGCGTATAGATTGTTCCTAAGGGAACCCTCACGTCAGAGGAAAGAGTTAAGGTTGTCTGCGTGTAACTTTAGTGATTCTCCATTCCCTTAGCAAGTCAACCCTACTCAACCACAACGTGTGTTTTAAACGTCTTTTGGGTATGTATTTGATAGGGTGATGTGTGCAGTTCTTATGCTGTACTTCCTAGGTTTTGTGGTTTTGTCTTGCGTTACTGTCCCTTAGCAACCTTAACTGACTTTCAAGATGTGTGTGTTTGAATAACATACTTGGTTACACTTGTATGATTCCAGTTACATGAGTGGGATTGTACATGTCTAACTGAGAGTGGCATTTGGTGCTTATTCTGGCTTTTCTTCATCCTATAGGAACCATTTTTTCTCATTTCTTCTTTATTAGAATAGAAATTGCAAACACATCTGCAGGGAACCTGGGGATTGCTGTTTCTGTGAAAATGCTGAACCAGTATTACCATTTAAAGGGGAGAGAATCTGCTTCTAGCTTCAGTTAAATACACTTAAGCTTTTGTTTTATGATTGTTTATGTAATTTTTTCCCCTCTTCTCTTTATTCCTAGCCATGTCTCAGGCTGTGCAGACCAATGGAACTCAACCTTTAAGCAAAACATGGGAGCTCAGTTTATATGAATTACAGAGAACACCTCAGGTAATACAGGTTAAGAAGCTTATTTCGTGCAAGGCACTGCCATAAAAATAGAGTGTAATACCTTTCTTATATAAATCATAGGACAGTTTAATTTTAAGTATTTTTCGTAAGATGCTTAGTAAAATCTCTAATTTCCTATTTAAAATTGTAACACATTGTAAAACAAAACATAAACAATCCCACATAGTTACAAATATAAAATTATGTAGCTTGCTTTTATTTTAAAGTGTTTTCTACAGTTTAGTGTATCTCTAATAATTTTCTTAAAAAGATTACATTATTTCTGTGTAAATAACTCCATTAATATGATTTCACTTTAATATTTGACCATTAGGAAGCAATAACTGATGGCCTGGAAATAGTGGTGTCACCTAGAAGCCTGCACAGTGAACTGATGTGTCCCATTTGTTTGGATATGTTGAAAAACACCATGACAACAAAGGAATGCTTACATCGTTTCTGTGCTGACTGTATCATTACAGCTCTCAGGAGTGGGTATGTAACAAATAATGTATACCTAAGAATCCTACCTTATTGCAGGGTGAGGGGGATGGTGGTCAAGAATCAAAATGATACAATGAGGCCCCTTTGAAGCTCTGTGTTCGAAGATATGCAAACACACCACTACTAGATTGCAAGGCACCAAAGAACATTGCATCCAGTACCTAAAGTGTGTACTCCAATGTTATTTCACTGTTTCAATGTTTGTTCTCTTGAGGCGGTCCAGGTGTTGGGAGGAAGTATGCCCATTCCCTTGTATACACCAATGTAGAAAAACTGAATTATTGTTTAAGGAACAGAAAAAAATCTTCCTTTCTTAAGCCAGCTAGGTCTAGTAACAACGAATTGTACCACAAGAATGAACTAAACTGTCTCAGTGGAATCTTACCAAATGAATATGTAAATGTATAGAGTACAAGATTCCCTAGTGTATGGAACTGGTATTTATTTTGTATTTAAAACAAATCCTAATTGATAAATTTAAATAGTCAAGAATAGTTAAAAGAATTTGCAATTGCCGTTCTTTTTATCATTAATTCAATGATACAAATATCAAACCTATGAGAATAACAATGACAGTATGATAATCATAATGACCTGTGTTGAGATGTCACATTTGATCCCCTTACTATTTTATTTGTGCTTTAGTTTAATCAGAACTCCAGTGATTAAGCCAGATACGTGTTTTTCAACCTTTATTCATTTGCGGACCCCTAAACATTTTTGAATAGAGGTGTGGACCCCCTTGGAAATCTTAGATATAGTCCACAGACCCCCACGGATCCATGGAACACAGGTTTAAAACTGCTGAGCTAGAGAAAATAGATGTCTTGGGGGAATTTGGGCAATGCTGAACTACTCTGCAAAAATTAACCCTCCCATCTTGGACAAGAAAAATTATGCATGTGGTAAATTGTTTTAATCTCATGTCCTGCAAAACGATTCCTATGTGTCGTGAAATGGAAACAAAAAATTTGTCAGGGGATATTTTCATTCATTATTGAATGAACTGGAACATGCAATAGAAGATGGTACACCTCTACCTCGATATAACGCTGTCCTTGGGAGCCAAAAAATCTTACTGTGTTATAAGTGAAACCGCGTTATATCGAACTTGCTTTGATCCACCGGAGTGCACAGCCCCCCCCCGGAGCACTGCCTTACATCATTATATCAGAATTCGTGTTATATCGGGTAGTGTTATATTGAGGTAGAGGTTTATATTGGTCTTCATTGTGTAATTTAATTAGAAGTTAGAGTAGTAAGAATGTCAATGAATGAAAACTGTCTGACACAAATATGGTCGCCACTATGGAGCTCTTGCTTTCTTTAGGGGGAAGAAGTGTTCTTAATGTGAATTAATCAAGTCTAAGTAAAATCCTAGTGAAGAAAAGGCAGTTGGTATTTTTCACATGATTTAGCGGGTCAAGCTAAAGAGTAGGATTCTTCATAGTTTTTAACTTGATTTACTAACTCGGGTGAAAGCTATGAACTGTTTTGTCTTGACTAGGATGCTAACTTGAGTTAAAAGTATCTTTTTTACATTAATTTAGACTCAATTTGAGAGGCAAAGGGAAAGAAATTGTCTGCAAAGAAAAGCAAGACACTTGAATCCTTAAATGTAAATATAAGCTGTGATCACTGCAGACTTCTTAGTAAGAATAAAAACTAACTCTCACTCAGGGGAGGGAGTGTAATAACTACTGTCAAAGGCTTAGGCAGAGGGGTCTATTCCTAGAAGATACTAAGAGAATGTTGTATCAGAGGGGTAGCCGTGTTAGTCTGAATCTGTAAAAAGCAACAGAGGGTCCTGTGGCACCTTTGAGACTAACAGAAGTATTGGGAGATAAGCTTTTGTGGGTAAGAACCTCACTTCTTCAGATGCAAGCCAAGAGAATGTTGGCTCTACAGTAAATATCATAGGGAAAACATAGGAGAACAGGAGATTGACCGGAGAATCGCACCATCACCAGGAAAAGGCAGGTCTACATGACTGGGGACTCCTTACTGAGAAGAATAGACAGGCCTGTAACCAGAGCTGATCCAGAGAACAGAAGGGTATGCTGTCTGCCGGGTGCTAAGATACGGGATGTGGACCTGCGGCTGAAGAGGATCCTAATGGGAGTGGGAAAGAGTCCACTGATTGTCCTTCATGTGGGAACAAATGATACGGCTAGATTCTAGCTGGACTGTATCCAGGGAGACTATGCCAGGATGGGGAAGACGCTTAAGGAAATTGAGTCTCAGGTGATCGTCAGTGGGATTCTGCTGTTCCTAGAGAAGGGCAACAAAGGTGTAACAAGATTAGGACGATCAACAGATGTCTCAGGCAGTGGTGCTATAAGGAGGGCTTAGGGATCTATGGACACTGGGAAGCAGTCATGGACAGAGGACTGTTCTCTCGGGATGGACTTCACCTGGGTAGGGAGGGAAATAGACTTTTAGGTTGGAGACTGGCACAACTGATTAAGAGAGCTTTAAACTAGGAATTTGGGGGAGATGGTTGGGAGATGTCCAGGTAATCTCCATGCTGGATTTTAACATTGAGAGGGAAGAAAACGAAGTAAGAAAGGATACAGCTGTGGGCAGGAGAATGGACATAAGGAGGAAGGGTAGTGTAGATACCGTTCTAATAGGTGATACTGATGGTAGAATGTCTGTGCCTAATCGGGTAAAGAATGTGAGCGAAGGCAAACAGCAAAAATTAAGATATTTGTACACCAATGTGAGGGGCCTAGGTTACAAAATGGAGGAACTAGAGTTACTGGTGCAGGAAGTGAAACCAGATATTATAGGGATAACAGAAACATGGTGGAATAGTAGTCATGTTGGAGTACAGGTATTGAAGGGTATGTGCTGTTTAGAAAAGACAGAGATAAAGGCAAAGGTGGTGGAGTAGCATTGTATATCAATGATGAGGTAGACTGAAAAGAAATAAGAAGGGATGGAATGGATAAGACAGAGTCTGTCTGGGCAAAAATCACATTGGGGAAGAAAGCTACTAGAGCCTCCCCTGGGATAGTGCTTGGGGTGTGCTATAGACCACCGGTATCTGATTTGGATATGAATGGGGACCTCTTTAATGTTTCTAATGAAGTAAATACTAATGGGAACTGTGTGAGCATGGGAGACTTTAACTTCCCAGATATAGACTGGAGGACAAGTGCTAGTAATAATAATAGGGCTCAGATTTTCCTGGATGCGATAGCTGATGGATTCCTTCACCAAGTAGTTGCTGAACCAACAAGAGGGGATGCCATTTTAGATTTGGTTTTGGTGAGTAGTGAGGACCTCATCGAATAAATGGTTGTAGGGGACAACCTTGGTTCAAGCAATCATGAGCTAATTCAGTTCAATGGAAGGATAAACAAAAATAGATCTGTGACTAGGGTTTTTGATTTCAAAAGGGCTAACTTTAAAAAATTAAGGAAATTAGTTAGGGAAGTGGATTGGACTGAAGAACTTGTGGATCTAAAGGCGGAGGAGGCCTGGAATTACTTCAAGTCAAAGTTGCAGAAACTATCAGAAGCCTGCATCCAAGAAAGGGGAATTGTAGACCAAGCTGGATAAGCAAGCATCTCAGAGAGGTGATTAAGAAAAAGCAGAAAGCCTACAGGAATGGAAGATGGGAGGGATCAGCAAGGAAAGCTACCTTATTGAGGTCAGAACATGTAGGTATAAAGTGAGAAAGGCCAAAAGCCATGTAGAGTTGGACCGTGCAAAGGGAATTAAAACCAATAGTAAAAGGTTCTATAGCCATAAAAATAAGAAAAAAAAACAAAGAAAGAAGAAGTGGGACCGCTAAACACTGAGCATGGAGTGGAGGTTAAGGATAATCTACGCATGGCCCAATATCTAAACAAATACTTTGCCTCTGTCTTTAATGAGACAAATGAGGAGCTTAGGGATAATGGTAGGATGACAAATGGGAATGAGGATATGGAGGTAGATATTGTGATGGGTTGGATCACAGAAACCCCTTTGGGGCTGCCAACTGATGTGCCAAGACAACTTCTGTCCCTATTTCCCCTGCTAGCTTGGGACTGCAGCACCCTGTCTTGTTGAGCCAGACACGCCAGTTTGCTCCAACACAGACCCAGGGTCTGAACCACGTGCACCAAAGCTGCAGACTTAACTGAAAGCAACTTAAGAAGTGTTCCTGTCTTTAACACTCAGATGCCCAACTCCCAATGGGGTCCAAACCCCGAATAAATCCGTTTTACCTTGTATTAAAGCTTATACAGGGTAAATTCATAAATTGTTCGCCCTCTATAACACTGATAGAGAGATATGCACAGTTGTTTGCCCACCCAGGTATTAATACATACTCTGGGTTAATTAATAAGTAAAAAGTGATTTTATTAAATACAGAAAGTAGGATTTAAGTGGGTTCCAGGTAATAGCAGATAGAACAAAGTGAATTAACAAGCAAAATAAAATAGAACACGCAAGTCTGTGTCTAAGAAAACTAAATACAGATAAAAACCTCACCCGGTAAGCTTCCTTTTACAGACTAGTCTCCTTCTAGTCTGGGTCCAGCAATCACTCACATCCCTTGTAGTTACTGTCCTTTGTTTCAGTTTCTTTCAGGTATCCTTGGGGTGGAGAGGCTATCTCTTTAGCCAGCTGAAGACAAAATGGAGGGGTCTTCCACAGGCTTAAATAGACTTTCTCTTGTGAGTGGAGACCCCCTCCTCTCTCCTATGCAAAGTCCAGCTTCAAGATGGAGTTTTGGAGTCACATGGGCAAGTCACATGTCCATGCATGACTTAGTTTTTACAGGCAGCAGCCATTGCTTACCTGCAATCTTGAAGGTCCTCATGTAGACTTCTTATGTGGATTGGAGCCTTCCAAGATCCATTGTCACTTAAGTGCTTCTTGATTGGGCACTTAATTTGCACATTCCTTTCTCAAGAAGCTGACCAAATGCTTTACAAAGGCTACTTAAAAATCAACCCAGTACACAGCCAATATTCATAACTTCGAATACAAAAATTATACATGCATACAAATAGGATTAATAGATTCAGTAGATTATAACCTTTAAAGAGAGATATTACATGGCATATGTAGCATAAAACATATTCTAGTTATGTCATATATACATTCATAAGCATATTTCCATAAAGCCTTATGGGGGGCACCGTCACAGATATTACTACATCCGAGGTAGAAGCCAAACTCAAACAGCTTAATGGGACTAAATCAGGGGGCCCAGATAATCTTCATCCAAGAATATTAAAGGAACTGACACATGAAATTGCAAGCCCATTAGCAAGAATTTTTAATGAATCTGTAAATTCAGGGGTTGTACCGTATGACTGGAGAATTGCTAACATATTTCCTATTTTTAAGAAAGGAAAAAAAAAAGTGATCCGGGTAACTACAGGCCTGTTAGTTTGACGTGTAGTATGCAAGGTCTTGGAAAAAATTTTGAAGGAGAAAGTAGTTAAGGACATTGAGGTCAGTGGTAATTGGGACAAAATACAACATGGTTTTACAAAAGGTAGATCGTACCAAACCAACCTGATCTCCTTCTTTGAGAAGATAACAGATTTCTTAGACAAAGGAAATGCAGTGGATCTAATTTACCTCGATTTCAGTAAGGCGTTTGATACGGTTCCACATGGGGAATTATTAGCTAAATTGGAAAAGATGGGGATCAATATGAAAATTGAAAGATGGATAAGGAACTGGTTAAAGGGGAGACTACAACAGGTCATACTGAAAGGTGAACTGTCAGGCTGGAGGGAGGTTACTAATGGATCAGGGATCAGTTTTGGGACCAATCTTATTTAATCTTTTTATTACTGACCTTGGCATAAAAAGTGGGAATGTGCTAATAAAGTCTGCACAATAAAGATGACACAAAGCTGGGAGCTATTGCTAATACAGAAAAGGACTGGGATATCATAAGGAAGATCTGGATGACCTTACAAACTGGAGTAATAGTAATAGGATGAAAATTAATAGTGAAAAGTGCAAGGTCATGCATTTAGGGATTAATAACAAGATTTTTTTTTTATAAGCTGGGGATGCATCAGTTGGAAGTAACAGAGGAGGAGAAGGACCTTGGAGTATTGGTTGATCACAGGATGACTATGAGCTGCCAATGTGATATTGCCGCAAAAAAAGCTAATGTGGTCTTGGGATGCATCAGGGGAGGTATTTCCAGTAAAGATAAGGAGGTGTTAGTACCGTTATACAAGGCACTGGTGAGACCTCATCTGGAATACTGTGTTCAGTTCTGGTCTCCCATGTTTAAGAAGGATGAATTCAAACTGGAACAGGTACAGAGAAGGGCTACTAGGAATGGAAAACCTGTCTTATGAAAAAAGAAGAACAGGAGTACTTGTGGCACCTTAGAGACTAACAAATTTATTAGAGCATAAGCTTTCGTGGACTACAGCCCACTTCTTCGGATGCATATAGAATGGAACATATATTGAGGAGATATATATACACACATATAGAGAGCATAAACAGGTGGGAGTTGTCTTACCAACTCTGAGAGGCCAATTAATTAAGAGAAAAAAAAAAACTTTTGAAGTGATAATCAAGCCCAGTACAGACAGTTTGATAAGAAGTGTGAGAATACTTACAAGGGGAGATAGAGTCAATGTTTGTAATGGCTCAGCCATTCCCAGTCCTTATTCAAACCGGAGCTGATTGTGTCTAGTTTGCATATCAATTCTAGCTCAGCAGTCTCTCTTTGGAGTCTGTTTTTGAAGTTTTTCTGTTGTAATATAGCCACCCGCAGGTCTGTCACTGAATGACCAGACAGGTTAAAGTGTTCTCCCACTGGTTTTTGAGTATTTTGATTCCTGATGTCAGATTTGTGTCCATTAATTCTTTTGCGTAGAGACTGTCCGGTTTGGCCAATGTACATGGCAGAGGGGCATTGCTGGCACATGATGGCATATATCACATTGGTAGATGTGCAGGTGAACGAGCCCCTGATGGTATGGCTGATGTGATTAGGTCCTATGATGATGTCACTTGAATAGATATGTGGACAGAGTTGGCATCGGGGTTTGTTACAAGGATAGGTTCCTGGGTTAGTGGTTTTGTTCAGTGATGTGTGGTTGCTGGTGAGTATTTGCTTTAGGTTGGGGGGGTTGTCTGTAAGCGAGGACAGGTCTGTCTCCCAAGATCTGTGAGAGTAAAGGATCATCTTTCAGGATAGGTTGTAGATCTCTGATGATGCGCTGGAGAGGTTTTAGTTGGGGGCTGAAGGTGACAGCTAGTGGTGTTCTGTTATTTTCTTTGTTGGGCCTGTCTTGTAGGACTGGGCTAGCTTGATTATCACTTCAAAAGTTTTTTTTTCTCTTAATTAATTGGCCTCTCAGAGTTGGTAAGACAACTCCCACCTGTTTATGCTCTCTGTATGTGTGTATATATATCTCCTCAATATATGTTCCATTCTATATGCATCCGAAGAAGTGGGCTGTAGTCCACGAAAGCTTATGCTCTAATAAATTTGTTAGTCTCCATGGTGCCACAAGTACTCCTGTTCTTCTTTTTGCGGATACAGACTAACACGGCTGTTACTCTGAAACCTGTCTTATGAAAGGAGACTCAAAGAGCTTGGCTTGTTTAGCCTAACCAAAAGAAGGCTGAGAGGAGATATGATTCCTCTCTATAAATATATCAAAGGAATAAATACCAGAGAGGGAGAGGAATTATTTAAGATCAGTACCAATTTGGACACAAGAACAAATGGATATAAACTGGTCATCAGGAAGTTTAGACTTGAAATTAGATGAAGGTTGCTAACCATCAGAGGAGTGAAGTTCTGGAACAGCCTTCCAAGGGGAGCAGTGGGGGCAAAAGACATATCTGGCTTCCAGACTAAGCTTGATAAGTTTATGGAGGGGATGGTATGATGGGATAGCCTAATTTTGGCAATTAATTGATCTTTGACCATTAGCAGTAAATATGTCCAATGGCCTATGAAGGGATGTTAGATGGAGTCGGATCTGAGTTACTACAGAGAATTCTTTCCTAGGTGTCTGGCTGGTGAATCTTGCCCACATGCTCAGGGTTTAGCTGATCACCATATTTGGGGTCGGGAAGGAATTTTCCTCCAGGGCGGATTGGCAGGGACCCTGGGGGGTTTTCGCATTCCTCTGCAGCGTGGGGCATGAGTCACTTGCTGGAGGATTCTCTGCACCTTGAAGTCTTTAAACCATGATTTGAGGACTTCAGTAGCTCAGACATAGATTAGGGGTTTGATACAGGAGTGGGTGAGTGAGATTCTGTGCTGCGTTGTGCAGGAGGTCAGACTAGATGATCATAATGGTCCCTTCTGACCTTAAAGTCTATGATTCTATGAACTGCATCATGACAGGGAACTCTGGATTACAGCCATGAAGAGCATTCATTGTCACCTTTCTTTTTTGTTGGCTTAGAAACAAAGAGTGTCCCACATGTCGTAAAAAGCTTGTTTCTAAAAGATCACTGAGACCAGATCCGAATTTTGATGCTCTCATCAGTAAAATTTACCCAAGTCGTGATGAATATGAGGCTCATCAAGAGAGAGTTCTAGCAAGAATCAGTAAGCACAATAACCAGCAAGCTCTGAGCCACAGCATTGAGGAAGGATTAAAGATTCAAGCAATGAACAGGTATGGAGCTCTGAAGGTGGGTTGTTTGTGTTATTGTAACAACTTAAAATTCAAAGCAAACTAAACCATAAAAACTTTGAGTGCTTGCTCATGTCGATTCCATTCTAGGTGTGCGCACGCCCATGTGTGCAGCCGTCGGAGATTTTTGCCTCAGCGGTATCCGTAGGGTAGGCTGTAGTGTCCTCTGGAGTGCCGCACCCATGCATCGGTATACTAGGTGCTGCTGGCCCTATGCCCTCTCAGTTCCTTCTTACCGCCCATGGTGGTTAGTTGCAGCGCCTTTCCCTTGCCTCGCAAGGGCTAGTGGTTCTTCTACTTCAGTCTTCAAGCCTTAAGACTTTGTAAATAGCTTGTTTACAGTCGTTAGTTAATAAGTAGTTGTTAAGTAGTGTAGTTAGAGATAGAGTCCCAGCAGGGACTTCGCCCCAGGTGGGACATGCCCCGATCTCCGGGTTTTAAGCCCTGCTCTAACTGTAACAGGCCTATGCCTGTTAGTGAACCCCATAGCAGCTGCCTCAAATGCTTGGGGGAATCACATGTGAAGGAGAAGAACTGTATCCCTGATGAGGCCACAGCACGCCTGGTGGCTGAGCTTTGTGACTTTGTCCTCGCCCACAACCACTTCAGATTTGGGGACAACTTATACCTTCAAGTCAGTGGCACTGCTATTGGTATCCGCATGGCCCCACAGTATGCCAACATTTTTATGGCTGACTTAGAACAACGCTTCCTCAGCTCTCGTCCCCTAGTGCCCCTCCTCTACTTGCACTGCATTGATGACATCTTCATCATATGGACCCACGGAAAGGAGGCCCTTGAAGAATTCCACCTGGACTTCAACAATTTCCACCCCACCTTCAACCTCAGCCTGGACCAGTCCACACAAGAGATCCACTTCCTGAACACTACAGTGCAAATAAGTGATGGTCACATAAACACCACCCTATACCGCAAACCTACTGACCGCTATACGTACCTACATGCCTCCAGCTTCCATCCAAGACACATGACGCGATCCATTGTCTACAGCCAAGCCCTAAGATACAACCGAATTTGCTCCAACCCCTCAGACAGAGACAAATGCCTACAAGATCTTTATCAAGCATTCGTAAACTACAATACCCACCTGGGGAAGTGAGGAAACAGATTGACAGAGCAAGACGGGTACCCAGAAATCACCTACTACAGGACAGGCCCAACAAGGACAATAACAGAACATCACATACAGCCCCCAGCTAAAACCTCTCCAGCGCATTATCCATGATCTACAACCTATCCTGGAAAATGATCCTTCACTCTCACAGACCTTGGGAGGCAGGCCAGTCCTTGCTTACAGACAACCTCCCAACCTGAAGCAAATACTCACCAGCAACTACACACCACACCACAGAAACACCAACCCAGGAACCAATCCCTGTAGCAAACCTTGTTGCCTACTCTGTCCCCATATCTACTCTGGCGACACCATCAGAGGACCCAACCGCATCAGCCACACCATCAAGGGCTCATTCACCTGCACATCCACTAACGTTATATATGCCATCATGTGCCAGCAATGCCCCTCTGCCATGTACATTGGCCAAACTGGACAGTCCCTCCACAAAAGAATAAATGGACACAAATCGGACATCAGGAATGGTAACGTACATAAGCCAGTAAGTTAACACTTCAATCTCCCTGGTCATTCTATTACAGATTTAAAAGTCACTATCATTGAACAAAAAAACTTCAGAAACAGACTTCGAAGAGAAACAGCAGAACTAAAATTCATTTGCAAATTTAACACCATTAATCTGGGCTTGAATAGGGACTGGGAGTGGCTGGCTCATTACAGAAGTAGCTTTTCCTCTCCTGGAATTGACACCTCCTCATCCATTATTGGGAGTGGACTACATCTACCCTGATTGAATTGGCCTTGTCAACACTGGTTCTCCACTTGTGAAGTAACTCTGTGCTCTCCATGTTTCAGTATATAATGCCTGCATCTGTAACTTTCACTCTATGCATCCGAAGAAGTGAGGTTTTTACCCACGAAAGCTTATGCCCAAATAAATCTGTTAGTCTTTAAGGTGCCACCAGACTCCTTGTTGTTTATGTGAAGGAGAAGTGTCGCATCTGTAAGAACTTTCGTCCCACAACTCAGAAAGGGCAAGACATCTGTTTGAGGGCCCTCCTCCTGGAGGCTGTTCTCTGCCTGGTGTCCAAGCCTTCCTGGCCAGACTCTGCCCCGAGCACCTCAGCCTTGGTGCGCAGTGCACCTCCGGCACCAGTATCTAAGAAGAGGTCAAAGAAGTGACTCCCTGGCACCAAGCAAGAAGGGCAAAGGACCCAATTCAGGCCAACAGTCCACACAGAGCCACATGGATATGCCCCCCCCGATAGGGCCCTCTAGCCTGCACAGGGATCTGCCACTGATTCCAGGAGGTGGTAAGGAACCCAGACACCTCCCGGCCAAAGGGTTTGAATATTTGTGTACCCACCCTCCTCCGGGCTCGCTGATCGTCTCGGTGGCCAACGAGAAGGACAGATAAGGGCAAACCAGTTTGACCCTCAAGAATAAAGAGGCCAAGACACTGGACCTTTTTGGGAGAAAGATTTATTTGACGGCCAGCCTTCAATTCTGGGTGGCCAACCATCAGGCTCTCTTGTAGAAGTATAACTTCAACTTATGGGACTTTCTTCATAAATTCAGGGACTCACTGCCCCAGGACTCAGCCCAGGAATTCAGGGCCCTGGTGGAGGAGAATACAATGGATGCAAGGTGCTCCATCCAAATAGCGTGGGACGTGGCCGATTGAGCAGCTACGGTGGTCGCGGTGGTCATGAGGAGCAGCTCCTGGCTTCAGACCACTGGCCTGTCCCACGAGATGCAGGCCTTAATCCAGGATCTTTCCTTTGATGGGAATGGTCTCTTCACAGGACAGACTGACCCGAGGCTGCATGGACTGAAGGATACTCAGCCACCCTTTGCTTGCTGAGTCTGCATATGCTGCAGTTGATGAGGAAGCAGTTCCAGCCACTCCCACCGCTAAGGCCTTGGCAGCCTCGACAGGGGCCTGTGATGAGAAGGGATAGAGACACAAGATTTGGTCATCGCCGACTTTCCTTCTCCCACTTCCCTGTGCAATCCCGGTCCATCGAAGCCTCTTGGGGTGAGAAGTGCTCATTTTTGAGGATGGGCTCAAGAGTGATGCCCCAGTCAACTCCCTGGATCTGCCTTGTTCTTTCCTCAACCCTCATTGTCCCTACAGTTTGGCCTGGTCATGGGTCACCTCAGACCATTGGGTACTAGACATTGTATCTCAGGGCTACACCCTGCAATTCTTGGCTGCCTCCCACCTTCCCTGTCCCTCTTCAGGGACCCGTCTCACAAGCAACTCATCATTCAAGAGGTTGAGAACCTCATGCAACTGGGGGCAGTGGAGGAGGTCTCCTGGGATGTGAGGGGAAAAGGATTCTAATTCCTGTTATTTCCTATTTCCTAACTCTGAAAGAGAAAGGGGGTCTAAGACCCATTCTGGACCTGCAGCGCCTCAACAAGTCGCTCAAGAACTTGAAGTTACACATGGTCTCCCTGGCCTCCGTCATCCCCTCCCTAGATGTGGGAGACTAGTACGCCGCCCTCGATCTGAAGAATGCCTATTTCCATATCTGCATCTTCCAAGGTCACAGACAATTCCTTCATTTTGTGGTGGGCGGGCGCCATTTCCAGTTCACGGCGCTGCCCTTTGACCTCTCATCTGCCACGAGGGTGTTTACAAAATGTATGGCACCAGTGGCTGCTTACCTCAGGCGCCGAGTGGTTCAGGTCTGCCCATATCTCAATTTGCTCATCAAGGGCAGATCTTGGGAACAGGTGCAGAGGAGCCTCGATCTGGTTCATTCCACCCACCGCAAGTGGGCCTATTGGTAAACAAAAAGAAATCGACCTTAAGGCTGGTGCAATGACTAGAGTTCATTGGGGCGGTTCTCGACTCCACACGAGCCAGAGCCTTCCTTCCGGAGGTGTGTTTCCAGGCTATGTCGGACCTGATCTTCTATATGAAAAACTACTCACTCACCACTGCTCACACCTGGGCCACATGGCTGCATGAATGTACGTGGTCCAGAATGCCCGGATCCATCTCCAACCAAAGCAGGCGTGGTTGGCGTCGGTCTACATCCCCAATAGACATGCTGTAGACCAGGTGGTCCGGGTGCCGGTTCACATCCAATCATTCCTGGATTGGTGGTTGAGCCCCGAATCGGTGTTGGAGGAAGTTCCCTTCACAACCCCCGACCCTGGTTTCTGATGCCTTAGACCTGGGTTGGGGAACCGACCTGGGCAAGCTCAGCACACAGGCCACTGCTCGTGGGACGATCTGTCCCTTCACATAAACATCAGAGAGCTCAAAGCAGTTTGCCTGGCCTGCCAGGCTTTCCTGCCCCACATGAAGGGCAAGGTGGTGCAGGTCCTGACAGACAATACTGCAGTGATGGATTATATCAACAGGTATGGTGGAGCCAGGTCATCAGCCCTTTGCCAAGAAGCTTTCCACCTGTAGGGCTTCTGTGTGCAGCATGCCGTCCATCTGGTGACCATGCATCTGCCCAGGGCCAAGAACGTGGTAGCGCATCGCCTTAGCAGGACCTTCTCGTCTCCCCATAAGCGGTCGATCTACCTGGAGGTGGTCAGTTTGATCTTCCAGAGGTGGGGACTCCCCAGGTGGATCTGTTCGCATCTTATCAGAATGGGAAATGTCACGTGTTCTGCTTGTTCTGGGGATTGGACAGGGGCCCCGTCAGACACCTTTCTGTTCCCATGGTCGGGGGCTCTGATGTATGCCTTCCCACTGGTGCTGCTAATCCACAAGGTTCTTATGAAGATCAAATAGGACAAGGCGAAGGTGATCCTGATTGCTGTCGAGGCCACACAGGAGCTCTGGTTCGGCATGTTGATGCCCCTTTTGGTAGCTGTCCCACTGCAGCTACCTCTCTGGCTGGACCTGCTGTCCCAGAACCACCGCAGTCTTCTGCATCTGAACCTGGTGGCACTGCACTTGACAGCATGGCTAACTGCTGAGGAATGGGAATGCTCAGCCTGGGTCCAACAGGTCTTGTTGGGTAGCAGAAAGCCCTCCACCAGAGCAACCTACCTGGCCAAGTGGAAAACGTTTGTGCTGGGCCTCAGACCGGGGTATTCGGGCTGAGCAGTCCTCGCTGCAGGCGATCCTGGACTATCTCTGCCCCTCAAGCTCCAGGCATTTCCCTGTCATCGATCAAAGTCCACTTGGCCACTATTTCAACTTTCCACTCTCCACTCCAGGGCAGGTTGGTCTTTGCTCATGACATGACAGTCCGTTTTTTGAAATGTGTGGAGCGTCTCTTCCCACATGTCAGGGATCCCATCCCTCCTGGGACCTGAATCTCATGTTGTTGTGGCTCATGGGTCCTCCCTTAGAGCCTCTATCTCCTGCCCCCTTCTCCTCTTCTGGAAAGTTTCTTCCCTGGTTGCAATAATGTCCACCCGTAGGGTCTCTGAGATCAGGGCACTTACTTCAGAGCCACCCTATACAATGCTCTACAAGGACAAGGTCCAACTGCATCCGCATCCTACGTTCGTGCCGAAGGTAGTTTTACAATTTCAAACCGGTCAAGACATATACTTACCTATCTTCTTTCCAAAGCTTCATAAATTGTAAGAGGAGTGCAAATTGCATACCCTGGACATCAGGAGGGTGCTTGCCTTCTACATCAACAGGACCAAGGTGTTTTGTAAGTCAACATAGTTGTTTGTTGTGGTGGCAGACAGGATGAAAGATCGCCCAATGTCGGTGCAGAGGATTTGATCCTGGATCACAACCTGCATCCATTACTGCTATGACCTGGCAAAAGTGCCTCCACTGGTGTCTGTGACTGCCCACTCGACTTTGGCGCAGGCATCGTTTGCAGACTTCCCGGCCCAGGTACCGATTCATGATATCTTGCAGGGCCACGATCTGGTCATCTGTCCACCTGTTTACATTTCATACGCTCACCCAGTAAGCCTGAGACAATGCTAGCTTTGGTAGAGCTGTGTTGCAAGCTACACAGCCGTGAACTCCGAGCCTGCCACCAGGGATATTGCTTGTGAGTTACCTAGAATGGCCATGACATGAGCAAGCACTCTAAAAAGAAAAAACAGTTACCTACCTTTTGTAATTGTTGTTCTTCGAGATGTGTTGCTCATGTTCATTCCATTACCCTCCCTCCTGTCCCTCTGTCGGAGTTGCCAGAAAGAAGGCACGGAGAGGGCGTATGGTTGGCAGCGCCTAATATACCCATGCATGGTATATTAGGTCAGCTGTAGCACCCTCTTTACAGATACCACTGAGGCAAAAATCTCCTGCCATGCACATGGGCTTGCACATGCCTAGAATGGAATGGACATGAGCAACACCTCTTGAAGAACAACAGTTATGAAAGGTAGGTAAACGTTTTTTTCCAGATACTTTTTATCAGAGTCTTAAAGTAAAATTTCCTACCTCTTGACCAGCAATTTGAGTTCCTGTATCACTTCCCAAACTCTCCATGACAGCCAAATATTAGGCTTCACAAATTAGTGATGTTATTGTGTGCAAAAGATGGACCTCAGTATCACAGTAAGAACCCAGGTTGCAAATCAGTAAAAGTATAGGCATCACAGTATTTTTACATGAACATACAGATTCTCAAATAATACAATACAGTGAAATCTGTATAAAGAATCACCCCTTTTGGGCAACCTTGTGTCTGAAGAAAACATCCCTAAGGTACATCTAGATGTTTTAGAATATAATTCTGCTCTGTGTTTATTGAAGGCTGTTCCCCCCCACCCCCAGGTCACCTTGTTAATCTGCTAGTTTTATCAGTTCTTTGATTGGTCCCGTAGAATGAAAAGCATGTCCTACCATAAGGTCTCTACAGTTTTTTAATAATATTGCATAATTTTGTTAATATTTTGTCTTGCAAAATTATACTTGACCTGGGATAAGGGATTTTGTTCTGGTTGGGTAAGTAAAATCTCATTAGTAGGGATTTTTGTTTTTGATTGTCTATTGTCATGGGGGACGGGGGTGAACAGGCAAATAGATCTTGCATTTGGACTGGGACATTTTAATGACATTTTATTTTGCAAGGCTGAAAGGCATATATAGAATTTCTCAGCTTGCTGTAGCACTATATTTAAGCCTAAAAGAGAAACAATTTGTATAAATAAATTATAGAATAAAATGTGCTTGAAACTCACACTGGTGGTACAGATATTATTACTCTTTCACAGTGCTCAAAGTAACTAATATGGTGGCATACATATGGGATTATATTTAGATAAAAGAACTAAGAACAGGGTGGCATAAACAATTGTAGCTCATTAATATTTTGGCAATGCATTATTAAATCTAATACAATTAAATATGTAATGTTTGGAAACATAGTATACAGTGTCCTTTACAGGTTGCTCAGTTTTCCAATCTGTCGTGGATGGGAAGGTGCAAATATACTATTCTGATATATAACAATTTTACCTAAAAGGTGTGTGTTGCGAGGAAACATAGTAATGTAGAGAAAAGAACCTGCAGTCTTGTGTGAAAATAATTATTGACCTGTGTTGCCAAAGGCCTTCTGCTACAATAAATTTTTGGAAAAATATAAGCTATTAAACTGTATGGGATATTTCTATAAGAATCTATTTAAGAATTTATACTTTTTAAAACAAAGTTTTTCATGTGTACAATATGCGTGCAAAGAAAAGAAAATCCTTTTTATAGCTTCAGTGCCAGAACAAAATATTTAAGCATAGTTGCTTTATGGAAAAGAATTTTACAAAAATTCATTGTTGTTGAACATATAACTGATAATTGCTATGAAATGTTGGTGCCTTTAAATATGCTTACTATAACACCCTCTGTGTGTGACTGATTATAGACAATTGAAAAAAATTGTTTGAGAGATACTGTGTGAGCCAGCATGTGAAAATTTAAAGAAATTTGATTAATTCTGAATGCTGATTAGCTGCTGAGGAAATCACTTTTATTTACATATATCTTCAAACAGGCTACAACGAGGCAAGAAACAACAGATTGAGAATGGCAGTGGAGCAGAGGATAATGGTGACAGTTCACACTGTAGCAATGATTCAACACACAGCAACCAGGAAGCAGGGCCTAGTAACAAAAGAACCAAAACATCAGATGATTCTGGGCTAGAATTGGACAATAACAATACAACTGTGGCAATAGACCCAGTAATGGACGGTGCTAGTGAAATAGAGCTAGTCTTCAGGCCCCATCCTACACTCATGGAGAATGATGACAGTGCACAGACCAGGTAAATATCTTCAACATTTTGTAATCATTTTCTTACTGTTACTTAATATGTTGTTTCTTCAGGCTTTTTTAAATCAAATGAAGACATTTCTTCTCTAGTTACACCTTGTCCTGTTGAACTGAATGCACTTTCTCCATAGGGTAGCCAATTATTTTTGTTCATATTTTATAGTATCATAGTCTGTTTTAACCCTTTGATTGCAGAAAAAGTTCCTAACAGTTAAGAACACACCTCTGTTCTTGGTTAACAGCATTTTAAGACCACAGATGATTTTAGATTCCAGTCCCTCCTCACTCCTTTTGAAAATATGTATATAAAAATAAGCCTTATGTAAGCGTTAGAGCGTAACTGAATGGATCAACATGTGAATTCCTTTGTCTTTGGAAATTGGGAAAGAAGAGTGAAATTTCTCAAAAGTGGCTCAGGAGCACAAGTCCCATTAAAAGTGAATCTCACCCTAAATTCTGTGTAATGTCCAGATCCATGCTCATAAGTTCTGGTATCTACAGTATGCAGGTTTGTACACCTCTACCTCGATATAATATTGTCCTTGGGAGCCAAAAAATCTTACCGCGTTATAGGTGAAACTGCATTATATCGAACTTGCTTTGATCCACCAGAGTGCCCAGCCCCCCCCCCCCCCCCCCCCCCCGGAGCGCTGCTTTACCGTGTTATATCCGAATTCGTGTTATATCGGGTCACGTTATATCGGGGTAGAGGTGTATTTTTTTCTAGAGTTTCCTGAAAAATCTGGAACCTTCTTTCTTACTCCTCTTCAGCACGAGAGCTTTCTCATGGGTTCTAGAAAATTACAACATCCCAGGCCATTTGGCACTTTTGAAAATCTCACTCTTTGGTTTAGATTTCCAGAGAATGAGGAGTCAATGAAGAGTAGCTAGGTAGGACAAGGAAAGAGGTCACAGCGCATGCCAAGTATCCAATTCTTGTCCATTGAATTGATGTCACACATCTGTGTTCAGAGGATTTGAGCACTCCAGAATATTTACTTTTTTTTAAAATGTCTCACACGATCAGTTAATTCAGGCAGATGACAAAGTAGTAATCTTTCCTATCCACAAGTAGAGTGGGAGCCTGTGGAAGAGGAGAGTGAAAGAGGTGTGAGGACTTCTTTCCTTGTTCAGTAAATTGCTTCTTTTGTATCTTGAGAGAAAACTTTGAGGCACTCTGTACTCTTCACGTACAAGTTTGTTTACTTTTACATATGAAGCTTATCTAGTGCCTTTTTCTGCACAAGTGATTCAAATATGTTTGGTTGTCTTTGTTGCTACTGTTGCAGATATATAAAGACCTCGGGCAATGCCACAGTTGATCACTTGTCTAAGTACTTAGCTGTGAGGTTGGCTTTGGAGGAACTTCGGAGCAAAGGAGAGTCAAACCAGATGAATCTTGACACAGCCAGTGAGAAGCAGTACACAATTTACATTGCTACGGCCAATGGCCAGTACACTGTGAGTAGTTGATCTGGTTGATACTCTATCTAATTTAGAAATGTTTAGACCCAACAATACTACAACTTGAAGGCATAATGGATTTGTTATCCTATTGTGATTGGTTTGGATTCTGTCTATAAATTGGTCTATGGATTGTATTCATAATCCATTTTTAAAAGCATAGCACCAGCACTATTTGCTGTGACGTTTTAGGCAAAAGTCTGTTCTGTAGCGATTGCATACAGCAAAAGCATTGATAGTAGAAAAGGAGTGGCATGTAAATGTGCGGATGCTCTGGGAACAATCCCCTGAGCTAGGGTAAATGGTGTGGCTCCATTGACATCATTGGGATTTTATCAATTTATGCCAGCTGAAGATATGGCTCTTTATTTTATAGGTAAAAATTTAGGAGGAAAAAAGTGGTACTTTGATTTGAGGACTTGCTTATTGAGAATGTCCTTCATTGCCCAACGGTGGTAGCACTTCCTAGCCAAATTCAGTCTGGCTTTTTATCAGTGTGAGGCACATCTATTGATATAAAGTCAAATTCACACATAAGTAGTATTTCAGACAGGCAAATATTAAATGAGCACAATCCACAAAAATTCAGTCAAAATACAATACAGTAGTTAGCTAGATGAATACTCAGTAACACTAGCTATTTTAAATTCCTGCCAGTCTTACTAATTCAAGAAAGGTTTAGCGATTCTGCAGGTAAAAAAGTGAAATACATTGGACTTCAGCCCCAAATTCCACCCCATCCCACCTCCCATTTGTAATGCTGGGAGAGGGGTAGCAGCGCACATACTCTGGGGATGCCTCAATTTCCTTTCTAGGGCAATCTGTAGTCACGTTTGAAAGATTTCTGAAAAAGATTTTCAGAGATTTTCAGGCATATTGGTGGATAATCCCCTGACTGATAACTGGGAGATGCATACTCTACTGCCAGGAGCACATGATATCATAAAGTTGCTCAAAAGCCACATTAGCAGAGGCCCAGCGAGGTGGCTGCAAGACTCCTGGTCCAGTGGGAAACAAAGGGCTTAATTGCAGATGATGCTTTCTGTAGCGAACTCCCTGCTCATCCTATTGGAATGACCCAAGTTCACGTCTCCCACAGCCCCTTCGTGCAGGTTCTTCCACAGGAAGAGGAAGCTTGGCTCACTGCATTTTAGCTTTTCATAAAGTCAGACTGTTGGTAGGGAAGCGGAGGCCTGACCTCAGGTCTTGGTGCATAAATTAAAAGTGAAACTTCGAGCTTATTTCTTTGCTTTCAAGGTCCTGCATAGTTCTCTCCCTCCTTACTTATCCACCTATGTTGCTCTGCACATCATGCAGGCTTCCCCATCCATCAGTGATGCCAACCTCTACACATCATTTGTCTGTTTCTCCCAAAAACCCACCATCATACACCCAGCACACCAAAAATTCATTGTTCCAGTAACAGTTTGGATAGATCGTGATGACGGTCATCCTCTGATCACTTTGCTGCTTGTTGAGTCTCCTTGCCCCTGTTCTTGTCTATTTGTTTTTCTTGTTAGCATGCAAGCTCTTAGGAAAAGAGATCATGATTTCTTGTGTTTGGAAAGCAACTAGCACATTGTTTGGTGCTACTGGGCAGGGGTGGGGTAGAAATACACCCCCTGCAAAAAAAGCATAATAAATGAAAGGGTGGTGATCAGTATAGTTAAGATCTAATCTGTATGCTATGAACTAGCTAGCGAGGGGGACTATTAGAATTGAGGCACTAGTCACTGGATTATAATGAGCAGATAAGCAACGAGAAACACTGATAACATATTTAATAACAGGAAATATCTATTAACTGCAGCCAGAACCACAGGAGACTTGTATTCTGTAAATGATCCTCCCTAAGTCTACTGAAAGGTTTTCACAGTGACCAGATAGTAGTGACAGGACCATCAGAAGTTCATAGCGAGATGACGGAAAATATATTGTCAGAACTGTTGTTTTTTTCTCCTCCTTTAGGTATTAAATGGTTCCTTTTCCTTGGAGCTGGTCAGTGAGAAGTACTGGAAAGTGAACAAACCCATGGAACTCTACTATGCACCAACAAAGGAACATAAATAGGCTTTGCGAGAAGGTTTGGAGAGAGGACTCTAACTTTCATAGCTATGATTTCTTTAATATTAAGGAGGCGTCATCTTCATGGACAGTACTTGGGATGTCTTCAGACTACTCACAGAGCCTACTTCTTCTTATAATTAGACAGTATTCTGAGTTTTATTTTTAATTTAATATTTTTTTCCAGGGGACTGAATAACCTTCTCCAGTGCATTCCATTGTTGTTGTCAAAGATATGCTTTTTTTTATTCCCAGCTTATGATATCCGATCAACAAAGATTCCAGCGTGGAGTGTTTTGACTTAATCCAGGAAAAGCTGTTGGTCTGCTAATATGCTTGATACAATTATACCAGCCCTTAGGTGAAATATTGAGGGTCTAAAGTAGTCAATAGTATTATTCAATAGTAGCAGATGTTGTGGGGGTATGGTAATGGTGGTGATTTGCTAACTACTGTCACTGTAAAAGATGTTGAAGAATTCAATTGTGATAACAGCATACCATTTTGGCTTCAAGGTATTTACAGTAGTAATCTGATTCCTTGAAAGACTTGGATTATTGGTAATAGTCCAGGTAAGGTATAGTTTTCAGTAGACCAAGATGAAGGCTTAAGGGAAAAAGTTCTGACATTTAAAAAAAATCTTGCTATCTGCTAGATTTCATTAATTTCAGTATCAGGAAAAAAAATATTTTAAAAAAAGAAAACCTTTTTTTTCTGGGCAGAATATCACAGTCCCTGAGCAGTCTCTAATTTCTGGTCTTTGACTCCTGTTGCAGAATTATCCTGTGCACATGTGCTTGGCAGATAACCTTTATTGTACAAAATCTTCTCGGACAATTTAAAAGTCCTGGTATATCAAGTGTAATAGCACACTATTCTGGAAATATCATAGACTTTGCTGTAAAGGATTCTCTTTCTTGGAAATATAATTTTGCAACAAAAATCCCCTTTTAAAATTCCAGGATGATGGCATTGTGTTGCAGCAAGAATATCTTATTTTATAGCACTCTATCCACACCAGTTGTGAGCTATAACTATAGTTCATCACTGAGGGAAAGAACTGCTTCAACTACAAACTGTTCTAAGTATTCTGTTTTAGCCAAAGCTTTAACAAATATGGCTTAGCACTTTGGAAGAAAATATGTTAGTACTTGACAGGTTTACCATTTAGTGTCTTACAATTTTTTTTTTTTTTTTTTAAACTTGGCAGGTGGCTGCTGTGTGAAGTTTTGCATTTACCATTCATCTGCATGTTAAACGGGTGGGTTTTTTTTTTTTTCTGGCGTGAACCCTGCACTCACCTAGTGGGGATGCTTTGCTGCAGCTAAAGAGAATTCTCAATGTTAGGGAAATGGCACAGTGATGTTCTCTTTGCTCTAAGGTTTTAACAGGACAGCCTTCCTGTCTCTGTAGTTTATAAGCTGAAAGTGAAAAGACCCTTACAGCAGCTGAGGAATATTAAACTTTGTCTTCTCCCTTCTTGTCTTGCTCACAGTTAAGATGGATGAGTTTCTGAAGTATATGGAACTTGTACACTTTCAAATCCCTAGGTTTCTGTTGGGAAAGGAACAAGCCTTCTATTACTCGTCATTCAAGTCTAACATTTGTAAATATATGTCCACTTTGACAGCTGTTTTGGGTCAGTTTCATCTCTATATGAAAAATTCATAGGTTTCTTGAATAACTTTTAATATTTCTTTTTGGTATCTAAAATGTTTTTACTACTCTTTTTGTAATCTGTGCCATGAAACTGACATTTCCAGTCACCAAGCATATTGGAGGGTGAGGGTTGATTTTCAAATGTTGTTTTATTCAGTATTACTTGGTGTAATGTTCAATTGTATAGATTACTAGTGCATGTCCACTAAATATAATCCTGTTTTTGTGATACTTAGATTTTATGGGGAAACTTCTAGGTTAGCTGCAGCAGAATGACAAATTCCCGGTATGATATCTAAGGATGTTTAAGGAGCAAAGGAGGTGTTGGTGAAGCTGAGCTGTGTCTGTCTAGAGAATGTCTTTTTTTGTCCGCAGTTTAAAAAAAGTGTGGAAGAATGTGAAACTTATTTTCATGTCATAGTGAATTTACTGAATATTTATGTTCTTTAAAAATATATATTATGTAGGTGTTTGATTATACCATTGATGCACTGTGACTTTAGTGCTATAAACAATTTTACTTTTCAAAACAACTTTCATATTGCCTTCCTGTTGAGCTAGATCTTCATTTTTGGTACCTTGTGATTGTTAGGTATGGTAAATTGAACAGTTATAATATCTGAAACTAAAGTCATACCTAACGTCTCACATTTGTCACAATAAAGCAAAAATGCTGTGAACACAGTACTGGAAATTCAATCACTTCCTATTACAGTCTACAAAAGAAACCATTTGCATTATAAATCCACCAGTAAAGTCTAGCACTGTCTAACAACATTATCATATCTGCAGTTTTCTAGATAGAGGGCTGGGAGATGCATCTGCTTTCTGGATACACGTGCCAACACCATATAGTGGAATCTGGTGCCTCAGTTTCTCCCCCCTCCAACTTGTAAAGCGTGATTTAAAGCCCATTGAAATCAGTTGAAAAATTCCCATTTACTTCAGTGGGTTTTGGATAAGGGGCTTAGAATGGGATGTATATGTGTAATAACACTAGCTAATGTCAAACTTTTTCAGTGGCTGCCATGGCATGTATAACAAGTTATTCTGTTGGGTGGGACACAGAATGATTGTCATGCAAACGGTGATATGAAAAGAAGACGGTTGGTTTGGTGTGCCCTACTTGGGAACCCCAGCAAAATCAGTTTTTATGCATGGTGATTTACATGTGTGCTAATCACCTTCCCAACATAAATGGAGACAGAAGACTTGCAATATGCGAAGTAGGATCATAGCATTACATACTGAATGGGGTTGAACTTTTATAAAAATACACAGTGTCAGTTTTTGCTAAGTTTTACAACTGCAGCTAAATTTGAGGATAAATGTATTGTAAGATAGATTGTTTTATCCACTTACCAGAAAAGTGGTATTTGATAAAGTCTAAGATGAAACTGTATTGTGCACTCTAAACCTCAGCCCTTCATTATAACTCAACTGTAGTTCTGGATCAAACATTAAGCCATGATTATACTGAATATAAAACAATATCTCCCTCTCCTTATTCCCTCCATAGAAAAACATAATTAGGATTTCTCTTTCCTCCCACTGTTTAGGTCAAGAAATGTTTAGGGCTCTTTTGATGAGGAGAAGAAAGGTCACCCAACTTGTGGGATATAATGGTTTGCAGATGTTTTGTACTTTCAGCTGTCCTCCAACATACATTCCATGTTATTTAGGTGGTTGTTTTTAAATTATCTATACGAACAATAAAAGTTGGATTTTTGGTAGGTATCTGTGCTGGGAACACATCTGGGATGGTCCAGATCCATTTCTGCAGTACTACTGCCTATCTAGTTATTCTCCATTTTGTATTTGTGCATTTGATTTTTCCTTCCAAAGTGTAGTATTTTACATTTGTATTTATTGAATTTCATCTTGTTGATTTCAGACCAATTCTCCAATTTAACAAGGTTATTTTGAATTCTAATCCTGGCCTCCAAAATGCTAGCAACCCCTTCAGCTTGGTGTCATCTGCAGATTCTATAAGCAGACTCAGGGCAGACCCTTTGAGACCCCATTATTTATGTCCTCCCCGGTAGGACAGCAGACTACTGATAACTACTCTTTGAGTATGATCTTTCAACTAGTTGTGCACCCATGTAAAGAGGGGCATGTGTCTCTCCCCTTCTGACAGGGTGGGAGGCTGCGCTGCCTTGCTGTTTCTCAAGCAGGCGCAGCTCCCAGCTAGTGAGTCCACCTAGTGATTAATCCAAGCAGCACCCCTCAACCAGGACAGCAAGCAGTTAGCAGGCCTGGCCGACAATCAGCCCAGGCCTTAATTAGTCTCTCCGCCCCAGTCCCTCAATCGGGGCAATTCACAGTTTATAGCTCAGACTGAGTCCGTGCAATACAGCCCAGCAGTTCAGGGTGGGGAATTAGCTCTCAACTGGGAGTGACAGAAAATGCGCCTGGCACCATAGCTTCAGCAGGCGCCAAACCAGTTCAGGCCTCCTGGCCTCTTAGTGGGGAGATGGCCATCCTCCACAGGTGGGGTGCCCGGGGTAGGGGGATGCAGGCCCTCCCACTTCACTGTGTCCCAGCCCAGGGCCTTATTAGTGGAGGGGTAGTTCGCCACTAGGTCAGTGGGGATCCACCCGCAAGATGCTGGCCAGTTCACAATAATTCCACAGCTGAACCTATTTGGTATCCCTGGGTTCCTTCCTACCCTCCCCAGTTTGGGACACCTGGTTTTTGGGGTCATCCTCGGTCTTTCCGGGATAAACAGCCAATGGCAGCCGCAGCAGTTCGTCGGCGTTGCTGGGCTCCAGTAATTCAAGTAACTCCTCTGGTCGGGCAGTTGTCTCCTTCAGCTCTGGGACCCGGCAGTAAGGAAGAGATGTCCTGCACCTCTGGCAGCTTTCCCCCTGAGCTAGGAGGCTGGCCTCTTACAGTCCAGCTTCCTGTCCTGCCCCTCTGCTTCTGGCGGGATGACCACAGGTGGCCTGGTTCTGCTCACCAGGGGGCGCTCTCGGGTCTTCCCCTTCTGACAGAGCAGGAGGCTGCACCTCCACGCTACAACCCATCTTACAGTAATTTCATTTAGCCAACATTTCTCTAGTTTGCTTAAGAGAATGTCATGTGGGACTGTGTCAAAAGCCTTACTAAAATCAAGATATCCTGTCTACAGGTTTCCCCCATCAATTAGACCAGTAACCCTATCAAAGAAGGAAATTAGTTTTGCATGATTTATTCTTGACAAATCCAATATTGGCATATATTTATAACCCTATTATTTTCTAGGAGCTTACAAATTAATTAATAATTTGTTCCAGGTATCACCATTAGATTGACTGGTCTATGGTTTCCCACGTCCTCTTTGTTCTCCTTTTTAAAGATAGGTACTATGTTTCTCCTTCTCTAGTCCTCTTGGACCTCACATATCCTCCATAAGTTTTCAAAGATAATTGCTAATGGTTCTGTGATTGCCTCAGCTACTTCAAGTGCTCTAGTGTGAATTTCATCAGATCCTACCAACTTGAATACATTTTAACTTAGGCCAAGTCTACACTATTGCTTATGTCAGCAACATTTATGTTGTTCATAGGTGTCGCTCAGCTGTGCCACTGTAAGAGTGGTACAGCTGTGCTTCTAAGCTCACTAGTGTAGACATGACCTTATTCTTTAACCTGTTCTTTCTCTAATTTGGCTTGGGTTTCTTCCCGTGTTAATATTGTGTTAAGTATTGGATCACAAATTACCTTTTTAGTAAAGCCTGGAGCAAAATGTACATTAAACACCTCAGTCTTCTTGATGCTGTCAGTTATTAGTTTTTCATCCTTAAGTAGGGGACCCACACTTTCCTTGGTCTTTTTCTTGCTCCTCGTGTATTTATAGAACCTCTTTTTATTGCCTTTTATTTCTTTTGCTAGGTGTAACTCATTTTGTGCCTTAGCCTTTCTGATTTTGTCCTACATGCTTGTACTGGTCTTTTGTATTCATTTTGCATTCATGTTTCCACTTTTTGCAGGATTCCTTTTTGATTTTCTGATTCTGATGGAGCCATATTGGCTTCTTACTATTTTTCCTATAGTATGAGGATAATTTGCTGTTGTGTCTTTAAACTTGTATCTGTGAGAAACTGCCAGCTTTCTCAAACTCTCTTTTCCCTTAAATTTTCTTACGTACCAGTTCTCTGAATTTGGAAGAGTTCCACACTAACAGAGACATATTGTCAAAGTATGCTTTGTTTTGAAGTCCATTGCCCATATTCTGCTGTTCTCACTCATTCTTTTCCTTAGAAACATGAAATCTATCATTTTGTGATCACATTTACCCATTGCCGTCAATCTTTAGATTTGCAACCAATTCCTCCCTGTTAGTCAGAATCAAGTTGAAAATGGCTAGCCTTACTTACTCCACCTTCTTAAACAAAAAGTTGCCCCAATACACTTTAAGAACTTACTGGACATTTTGTGTTTTGCTGTATTACTTTTCCACGAATACATTCAACTGAAAGCTAATTTGTACTTCTGAGACTTGCTGAACCATGACGGCAAGTTAAACTAAAGATTATGCATTAAGGAGCTATTTGACTACATGCCAGATTTGGATATTGAGTGTTAAGATAGAGGTATACACAAGCTGTTCTCCTAATCTCTGCAGTTAGTTTGTCAACTTTAAAATCACATTTCTGCCTGAAATTGGTTTCAATTCAGTGTTGGATTTCTTTAACTGAAACATTAGAAACTTTTTGTATTTTGCCAGTTTGTTTGCTTTGCATTTGACAACTTCCTGGTTTGTTAGTTTCACTGTATCATGAAGTTGCTCTGTTGGTGTGAGACGCTTCCACAGCAATAGAGATTAAAAACAAGAATGAGGTCTGAACGCTTCAATAAGACCAGTATTTAGTTAAAAGGACACTCAATTTGAAACCTTGTCAACTTAAAAAAAATTGAGCTAAGTAATTCCAGGTTCTACATCTGCTGTACAGACCCCGTGCCAATTTTCATGGCATTTTCTTTTTCTTGTGATGTTTTTGTGTGAACTTTAGCATGAAGTAAGTGGGTACTATGTGGAAGATTTCTCTGGTGCCTACATTGAAATTGCTTTTTCTCCAGCACCAGTAAGTCATGCATGATTCTTTCCCTCTGTGTTCCCAGTCCTATTAGACTAGTTCATGTACTTTATGCCAAATCTCACACTACTAGTGTTTATTTTGTGGATTTCTGAAAGAAGATTTTTCTTCTATAACTCAAAGAGCTACATGACTAGAGTCTTACAGCTTGGCAGAGCCTGAAAGAGGGTATTTGATACATAGCAATCTTGTAGAATTGAGTGGCATAGAATGGCTGAGAAGGAAGTGATAGAATGGTTCTGTGACAGGACTGGGGCCGCAGCGGCTATGAAAACCCGTATCTGAAGGCGAGTCTATACTACATATGCTTTGCTGGCATAGCTATGCTGGCAGAACCCCATAGTAGGGAGATGTAGCATAAACTGATATGACAGGAGGAGTTCTGCTGGTACAGCTAAGCCACCAGTGAAATGACATTAGCTAAGACACCAGAAACTCTCTTCTGGCTGCATACTTATATCTATATGGGGGGAGTTTCTTTTGGCACACTTGTGTTGGTTTTTAGGGGGTATGATTTTTTTCCCCCTCAATCTCCTAGTCGATACAGTTATGCTGCCAAAACTTTGTAGACTAAGCCTGAGTCTAAAATTATTACCCGTGCTGTATGGAAGATCCTGTTTTAAAAGCAGTATAAGACAGTTGTTCCTAGATCAGAACTAGCGAACGACAGAAGTTTTGGACCAAACTCTTCATTCTAACAGCTGGAAAAAGCTACACTAAAATGACCCGTATGATTTTATGGCTGAAGTAATACCATATATATAGATATGCTATTACTTCAGTCATAAAATATATAGATATGGTATTACTTCAGCTATAAAATCATATGGTTTTTATATATATTAAAAAAAAAATACACACACACGTGTGTGTGTGTGTGTGTGTATAACACACTTTTTAAAAGGAATGACTATTTATGAAATGTGTTTTTTCAACCTGTACCACAAGAGATGGTTCGAATAGTGAAAATAACCTGTTTATGTAAAAATTTAATCATTGACTCGTAAAAGGAATCTCACAAGCAGGTTAAATTAGATAACTGCCAGCTAACTGACTAGAGTTCAGATGTATTGACTTAATCATCAAATAGTACCAGTGACAATTTAAATGCTGGATGAGTTAAATCCTGGTGAATTAACTCTTGGCCACTCAGTCCTCTCTCCCCAATAGCTTACCAGATTTCTCCTTTATTACCAGTAGGTAACTGTTATTTTGTACAAAGTAGCTAATTCACTTGAAATATATAGCTATGTAGAGTTAAAGATAAAAATTCAAATAGCAAAAAGTTTAATTTCATTCCTGATCCACTTGCATTTAAGTCTTTGCTTTTAGGTAAAAGTTAAGTTTGCTACTTAAGGATATAATTGTACCTATTTAAAATATTCTGGCTTGCTTAAATTTAATACCACATTTTATAGTGCAACATTTTTGGTGTCTGACCTATTTCTAAACTCTAACCAATCAAGCTGCACGCATGATGACCCATTTCATACTTAGGTTATGCTCTAGCAACACTTCCGGAAATGCTTAAGACTTTTGGCCCCATCGCTTATCCACTGTACTGGAAATTGCACTAGGAGCTTGCATAAGGCTTTTCAAAGAGCTGGGGGTAGTCACAAAATGCCATTGTTTAAAAGAAAGACAAGAGCATAAAAGTCAATACCCTCTATAGTTTCTTTCTCCACTCTAATTGTAACTTGACCATATGTATTGTGATCAATTACAAGTTCTTCTGTGTAATTCTAAAATGTCTCCCACACATTGAAATAACTGGCAACCCAAGCTTTCAAAACCAGTTCTGTAGATTGGTTTACATGAGTAGGGCTTAGTTGCAAATCTCAAATTAACACATTATTTGCATTCAGCATCAGTAAAGTTATCATTATAGCTGTCTTTTGTGAACGTGAGAGTGTCTCCTGATTTATTATCTTCTGTGAACTCCATGTCTCCTGACTTGTCAGCTACAGCAGTTTGGACATTGTCTCCTGCCTGGGCATCTTCAGTGGACTGGACAGGGCCTTCTGCCTGCCCCCCAGCGTACGTGGGAGTGCTGTACTTCACAAGGATAGATTTAAACTGTGCCAAGGGTGCATTTGTGCGAACTCCCATGGGATCAAAATGGGTTCGGCTTACTCTATACCCAGCTTGGGACAGATACTGTAAGAACTTGTTTAACCTGAAAAAAATACAGAGAAAGTTATTACTGATTAGTTGGTTTCAACACAGATTACACACTGATTTTGTTGGAAATCAGAAACTGGAACTTGATCCTTACTTTGGCATGTTCATTCCTTTGATACTATGTCTATGGATATTATAGTAAAATGCAGGGTGCTCAGCATTGCTTTCGGACTTCAGTCTTTTTGCTATGTTTCTACTCATTTCATTACTTTTCCTTTTACCTGAAACATAGAAATGCTCATTAGGGGCAAGATCCAAAATGTAGGTCCTCAACCTCTGCCTAACTCTGTAGCCACCTAAAAAATCAATTACTGAGTGTGCACACAGTTGCTTCAGTCCAGGCAGCTGGGTGTCTAAGTCCAGAGGGATCCTCAAACTAAGTATTCCCCTGTTTATCTGGCAAGTGCTCTCAGAAGCCACCTACTGTATCAGGCCCCACAAAAACCACCAAAGATGGTGGTGCCAACTTAGAACCACTGCTTTAACCCAATGGCTGGAGCCCTCACCTGGGATGTGGGAGACCTGGGTTTAATTCCCTCCGCCCCCGCATCTGGTATGAAGAAGAGATTTGAACTCTGGTCTGCCTCCACCCAGGAGAGTGCCATAACCACTGTGCCAGGGGGTATTTTGAGGTAGATCTCTCTTCTGTTGAAACTGTTCCACTGTATATAATTAACATGTATTGGGCCAGAGTAACCCACTAGGTACATGGGAGACCTATGTTACAGAGTCCTCCAGCTCCAGTACATATTTATTTATATATAGTGGAACAGCTTCAACAGGAGAAATAGAAACCCCAGTGGTTAGGGTACTATCCTTAGAGGGGGAGACGAGAGCTGAAGTCTCTTCTTGATATCAGTGAGAGGGGACAATCAAACTAGGTCTCCAATATGGTAGGTGAGTGCTCTTAGCACTGGGCTAAATTACATACATTGGCCAGCGCTATTGTAGCACTTAGTGATGATGCCACCCAGCACCCAGTCTGTGTGCGAGAAAGGTGCATAAGCCCTTTCTCGCAATCTTCAGGAGCGGGTTCATGGCTTTGAATCCTGAGTGGAGGGATGCACCCTCCAGCCCAGAGTTAGGCACATAAGTCTCTCTGAGGAGCAGGGCTCAGGACTCGCCCTTCTCCTTGGCATTTTGTAGTGGCAACTCAGTGAGCTGGATTTTGTGGATCCCTAACTCTCCCCTGCATTGTATACGGAGCACTAGAGCCCAGCTCAGAGCTGTGGATTTCACTAAGCAGTAGAGTACCTAAATGATAAGCATTGCAATGCTTAACGTTTCAGTCCCCTGTGGGAAACTCACCTTAGACCTCTATTGCTTTTCTGTAGGTAGCATTCCTGGCTTAGGGTATGTCTACACTACGAAATTAGGTCGAATTTATAGAAGCCGGTTTTATAGAAATTGGTTTTATACAGTCGATTGTGTGTCTCCCTACATAAAATGCTCTAAGTGCATTAAATCGGCGGACTGCGTCCACAGTACCGAGGCTAGCGTCGACTTCCGGAGCGTTGCATTGTGGGTAGCTATCCCACAGTTTCTGCAGTCTCCGCCGCCCACTGGAATTCTGGGTTGAGATCCCAGTGCCTGATGATGCAAAAACAGTGTCGCGGGGAGTATTGGGTACATGTCGTCAGGCCCCTCCCCCTCCGTCAGAGCAACGGCAGACAATCGATTCGCGCCTTTTTACCTGGGTTACCTGTGCAGACAACATACCACGGCAAGCATGGAGCCCGCTCAGCTCAGCATCACCATATGTCATCTGGGGGCCGGCAGACATGGTACTGCATTGCTACACAGCAGCAGCTCCTTGCCTTTTGGCAGTAGATGGTGTATTACGACTGGTATCTATCGTTGTCGTATTCCTCAGTGAGTTCGGTCAGAGGCACCTGGGCAGATATGTTTTGTCTCCTGGAGACTCAGTCTTGCCGGCAGTCCTATTGAATCGTCTTGACAATGATGCTAGCAGTCGTAATACAGCATCTTCTGCCAAGCACCCAGAAGATGCCGATGGCTATCAGGCATGCTGCACCGTCTGCTGCCAGCTTAAGATGTAAAAAATAGATGGACCAGATTTGTTCTGTATTCATTTGCTTCCCCCTCCCTCCGTGAAATCAACGGTCTGCTAAATCCAGGGTTTTGAGTTCAATCTTTGGGGGGGGGGGGGAGCATTCTGTGTGACAGTTGTTTGTGTTTCTCCCTGATGCACAGCCACCTTTGTTGATTTTAATTCCCTGTAAGCCATGTCGTCACTCGCCCCTCCCTCCCTCCCTCCCTCTGTCAGACAATAGTTTCACGCCTTTTTTCAGCCCAGACGCCATAGCACTGGGATGATGGAGCCCGCTCAGATCACCACGGCAATTATGAGCACTATGAACACCACGCGTATTGTCCTGGAGTATATGCAGAGCCAGAACATGCCAAAGCAAAACCAGGCGAGGAGGCGATTGCAGCGCGGTGACAAGAGTGATGAGGAAATTGACATGGACATAGACCTCACACAAAGTACAGGCCCCAGCAACGTGCAAATCATGGTGTTAATGGGGCAGGTTCATGGCGTGGAACACCGATTCTGGGCCTGGGAAACAAGCACAGACTGGTAGGACCGCATCGTGTTGCAGGTGTAGGACGATTCCCAGTGGCTGCGAAACTTTCGCATGCGTAAGGGCACTTTCATGGAACTTCGTGACTTGCTTTCCCCTGCCCTGAAGCGCCAGAATACCAGGATGAGAGCAGCCCTCACAGTTGAGAAGCGAGTGGCAATAGCCCTGTGGAAGCTTGCAACACCAGACAGTTACCGGTCAGTCGGGAATCAATTTGGAGTGGGCAAATCTACTGCGGGGGCTGCTGTGATCCAAGTAGCCAACGCAATCAAAGACCTGCTGCTATCAAGGGTAGTGACTCTGGGAATCCCATTGCAGCAAAGCCATCCACTATGACCTGCACGTTTCCCAAACTGTGGTGTGGCGATAGACAGAACCCATATCCCTATCTTGTCACCAGAGTACCAAGCCACCGACTACATAAACCGCAAGGGGTGCTTTTCAATGCTGCTGCAAGCCCTGGTGGATCACAAAGGATGTTTCACTAACATCAACATGGGATGGCTGGAAAAGGTACATGATGCTCGCGTCTTCAGGAACTCTGGTCTGTTTCAGAAGCTGAAGGAAGGAACTTTCTTCCCGGACTAGAAAATAACCGTTGGGGATGTTGAAATGCCTATCGTTATCCTTAGGGACCCAGCCTACCCCCTAATGCCATGGCTCATGAAGCCATACACAGGCAGCCTAGACAGTAGTCAGGACCTGTTCAACTATAGGCTGAGCAAGTGCCAAATGGTGTTGGAATATGTATTTGGACATTTAAAAGTGCGCTGGCGCAGTTTACTGACTCGGACAGACCTCAGTGAAGCCAATATTCCAATTGTTATTGCTGCTTGCTGTGCGCTTCACAATATCTGTGAGAGTAAGGGGGAGACATTTATGGCGGGGTGGGAGGTTGAGGCAAATCGCCTGGCCGCTGATTACACGTAGCCAAACACCAGGGCGGTTAGAAGAGTACAGCAAGGTGCAGTGCGCATCAGAGAAGCTTTGAAAACCAGTTTTTTGACTGGCCAGGCTACGGTGTGGAACTTCTGTTTGTTTCTCCTTGATGAACCCTCTGCTCCCCAGCACCCGGTTCACTCTACTTCCCTGTAAACTAACCATGCCCCCCTCCCCCCTTCAAGCACCGCTTGCAGAGGCAATAAAGTCGTTGTTACTTCACATTCATGCATTCTTTATTAATTCATCACACAACTAGGGGGATAACTGCCAAGGTAGCCCGGGAGGGGTAGGGGAGGAGAGAAGGAAAAGGACACACTGCAGTTCAAAACTTTAACACTTATTGAAGGCCAGCCTTCTGATGCTTAGGCAATCATCTGGGGTGGAGTGACTGGGTGGCCGGAGGCACACCCCCACCGCATTCTTGGGCGTCTGGGAGAGGAGGCTATGGAACTTGGGGAGGAGGGCTGTTGGTTACACAAGGGCTGTAGCGGCGGTCTCTGCTCCTGCTGCCTTTCCTGCAGCTCAACCATATGCTGGAGCATATCAGTTTGATGCTCCAGCAGCCGGAGCACCGACTCTTGCCTTCTGTCAGCAAGCTGACGCCACCCTATCCTCTTCAGCCCGCGATTCAGCCTGCCACCTCTCCTCTCGTTCATATTGTGCTTTTTTGCACTCTGACATTGACTGCCTCCATGCATTCTGCTGTGCTCTGTCAGTGTGGGAGGACATCTGGAGCTCTGAGAACATATCTTCCCGAGTCCACCGTTTTCTCCTTCTAATCTTCACTAGCCTCTGTGAAGGAGAAACATTTGCAGCTGGTGGAGGAAAAGGGAGAGGTGGTTAAAAAAGACACATTTTAGAGAACAATGGGTATACTCTTTCACGTTAAATTTTGCTGTTCACATTACACAGCACATTTGCTTTCGTTACAAGGTCACATTTTTCCTCTTATATTGAGGGCCTGCCGGTTTGGTGTGAGAGATCACTCACGCAGTGCCAGGCAACAGATTTCGGCTTGCGGGCAGCCATGGTAAGCCACAGTCTTTTGGCTTTTTTAACCTTCTTAACATGTGGGCATGGTTTCAAACAGTAGCGCCCTCATTTCCCATACCAAGCACCTGTTGGGTTGGCCATTTAAAATGCAATGTAAAAGGAGGGGCTGCGGTTTCCGGGTTAACATGCAGCACAAGCCCAACTCTCCCCCCCCCCCCCAAATTCTCTCGGATGATCCCTTCACCCCTCCCCCTCACCACGTGGCTACCAGAAGGGAACATTTCTGTTCAGCCGAGCAGGAACGGGCACCTCTGAATGTCCCCTTAATAAAATCACCCCATTTCAACCAGGTGACCATGAATGATATCACTCTCCTGAGGATAACAAAGAGAGATAAGGAATGGATGTTGTCTGCATGCCAGCAAACACCGGGACCATACGCTGCCATGCTTTGTTATGCAATGATTCCAGACTACGTGCTACTGGCCTGGCGTGGTAAAGTGTCCTACCATGGCGGACGGGATAAGACAGCTCTCCCCAGAAACCTTTTGCAAAGGCTTTGGGAGTACATGAAGGAGAGCTTTCTGGAGATGTCCCTGGAGGATTTCCACTCTATCCCCATACATGTTAACAGACTTTTCCAGTAGCTGTACTGGCCTCGATTGCCAGGGCAAATTAATCATTAAACACGCTTGCTTTTAAACCATGTGTAATATTTACAAAGGTACACTCACCAGAGGTCTCCGGTGTGCCCTCAAGGTCTGGGAGGACACCTTGGGTGAGTTCGGGGTTACTGGTTCCAGGTCCAGGGTGATAAACATATCCTGGCTGTTGGGGAAACCAGTTTCTCCGCTTCCTTGCTGTGAGCTATCTTCATTGCCTTCATCATCATCTTCCTCGTACCCCGAACCCGCTTCCCTGTTGTGTGATTCTCCATTGATGGAGTCAAAGCACACGGTTGGGGTAGTGGTGGCTCCACCCCCTAGCATGGCATGCAGCTCCGCGTAGAAGCAGCATGTTTGCGGCTCTGCCCTGGACCTTCCGTTTGCCTCTCTGGCTTTGTGGTAGGCTTGCCTGAGCTCCTTAATTTTCACGCGGCACTGCTGTGCGTCCCTGTTATGGCCTCTGTCCTTCATGGCCTTTGAGACTTTTTCTAATACTTTGCCATTTCGTTTACTGCTACGGAGTTCAGCTAGCACTGATTCGTCTCCCCATATGGTGAGCAGATCCCGTACCTCCCGTTCTGTTCATGCTGGAGCTCTTTTGCGATCCTGGGACTCCATCATGGTTACCTGTGCTGATGAGCTCTGCGTGGTCACCTGTGCTCTCCACGCTGGGCAAACAGGAAATGAAATTCAAAAGTTCGCGGGGCTTTTCTTGTCTACCTGGTCAGTGGATCTGATTTGAGAGCGCTGTCCAGAGCGGTCACAATGAAGCACTACGGGATAGCTCCCGGAGGCCAATAACGTCGAATTCCGTCCACACTACCCCAAATCTGACCCGCAAAGGTCGATTTTAGCACTAATCCCCTCGTCTGAGGTGGCGTAAAGAAACTGGTTTAAAGGGCCCTTTAAGTCGAAAAAAAGGGCTTCGGCATGTGGACGTGTCCAGGCTTAATTCGATTTAACGCTGCTAAATTCGACCTAAACTCGTAGTGTAGACCAGGCCTTAGACTGATTGAACTAAAGCTACAAATACACCACTTCTGGGGAGAAAACCCCCTCATTCCTTAAAAGCTGAAGGTACTTGAAATCTAGTCTAGTTTAATAAATAATTTTAAAGTTTTCTATAACTCACTTCCATAGGAGTCAAGGGCTGCACAGATAAACTAGACTTGCAAAGGTACATAGTGCACTTCATGTAATAATGGCTCTTTGTCTTTCCCAGCAAATACTATTTTGGTAAAGATAAAATTTTTTTAAACTTTCATTAATCTTCACTCGAGGTAAATCACTGAGCACATTAGTTTAAAAAAAAAAAAAAAGCAGCACGAAAAGTTGGGGCAATCACAAGCCAAGGTTACATAAACCATTCTGTCCCCAACTTTAACACCCCACCCCTCCTTCTCTGACTGGTTATCTGCTAGCACAAACCACAAGGGGTGTGCATGTAGGTGTGAGGGATGAACTACATACCTTGTACCACATAGTAGTCAGCAGCAGTATCTGGTGTTTTAATAAAGACACCACATTCTTCTAGAATACAAAAGTCCAAATTAAATCTGAAGTGTGACAAAACAACGTTGTAAACAGATCTTATTTTGCTGCCTTATAAAGGGATCCACAAAAATTTGAAAGGGGAAAACCCCAAACTTTCTAGACAAAGTAAAAGGCGTAAAAACGATAGAGGCAAAAGGATAGGTAATGGGTTATGGAAACTTTCACTAAACACTTATCAGTTTGAATCTGGCATAGGACAATATTCAAGTAAAATTGCTATATGGTGATTTATCTGAAGTGAGGTGGTAACCTCTAGACTGTTTGTATTAGAATAGAATCCCACTATAGACAGCCATCTCAATCACCCCCCCCCCCCCAATTGGCAGTCTCTGTAGAGAAGCCCAGGATTGACTGAGCATGAAGGGCAGAGTCCCATCTCACTACGAGGGGAGGAACTTCCCCTCAGGGCTGCAGTACGAAGGCTAGTATATAGATTCATAGATTCTAGGACTGGAAGGGACCTCGAGAGGTCATCGAGTCCAGTCCCCTGCGCGCATGGCAGGACCAAATACTGTCTAGACCATCCCTGATAGACATTTATCTAACCTACTCTTAAATATCTCCAGAGATGGAGATTCCACCACCTCCCTAAGCAATTTATTCCAGTGTTTAACCACCCTGACAGTTAGGAACTTTTTCCTAATGTCCAACCTAGACCTCCCTTGCTGCAGTTTAAACCCATTGCTTCTGGTTCTATCCTTAGAGGCTAAGGTGAACAAGTTTTCTCCCTCCTCCTTGTGACACCCTTTTAGATACCTGAAAACTGCTATCATGTCCCCTCTCAGTCTTCTCTTTTCCAAACTAAACAAACCCAATTCTTTCAGCCTTCCTTCATAGGTCATGTTCTCAAGACCTTTAATCATTCTTGTTGCTCTTCTCTGGACCCTTTCCAATTTCTCCACATCTTTTTTAAAATGCGGCGCCCAGAACTGGACACAATACTCCAGCTGAGGCCTAACCAGAGCAGAGTAGAGCGGAAAAATGACTTCTCGTGTCTTGCTCACAACACACCTGTTAATACATCCCAGGATCATGTTTGCTTTTTTTTGCAACAGCATCACACTGTTGACTCATATTTAGCTTGTGGTCCACTATAACCCCTAGATCCCTTTCTGCCGTACTCCTTCCTAGACAGTCTCTTCCCATTCTGTATGTGTGAAACTGATTTTTCCTTCCTAAGTGGAGCACTTTGCATTTGTCTTTATTAAACTTCATCCTGTTTACCTCAGACCATTTCTCCAATTTGTCCAGATCATTTTGAATTATGACCCTGTCCTCCAAAGCAGTTGCAATCCCTCCCAGTATGGGAAGCTTCTGCTACTGCTGCCTGTTTTGTGAATAAATTGGACTACAGGACTGTCAGCATAGCACCTTGTGTCAGCACTAGTTTACTTAACATAGGATTTTTCCATACTGGTTTAAGTCTAGCACCCTGTCTTGAGCAGGCCTTAACAGCAGAGGTTTAAAGAGTACGACAAAAGCCCCATAATATGGCAAGACTATTGTCCCATGCTTTGTGAGAGGAAACATGTTCCTGATCTTCTTTTAACATGCACCACTACAGTTACTTTTGCTCAAGAAATTTTCAATTGGTTTTAGACATTTAAAAATCCCATGAGTTTTTTTGTAAACAATTTGCCATTTTATCTCACCTTGTTTGTTCTGGCTGGCAGGACCATGGATTGAAAACTGTTTTAGAGTTGTACACTCTGCTTCACAGATTAATGTCTTTACAAGTGGCTGAATCTCATCCAAGCCGTGCTGAACAGCTTCAAACAGCATTCTTCTGAGGAATCCAGTGTTAAAAAGGGACCCTGACCTGGACAGTGCAATAGAACGCCAGTGAAAATAAGGAGACTGGTGTATGACAAAGGATTTTGATTTACAGCAAAAGGCCTTTGCTCCTTTAGAAGTGGTTTCCACAAACTGAGTAGCTGCTGAACTATACTTATATTAACGGGGTACATAGTTTGTGATACAATTAAAATTATTTTTGTTTTAGGTAGTGGCCGTTCAGGATCATGTGTTGAAAGCCAAGAGCTCATGAGTGTTAATCCCAGTTCTGCCATTGACTTACTGTGTCAAATTGGGCAAAGTCACTTCATCTCATTTTCCCATGTGTAAAATGGGAATGATACCCGTATCACAGGGATGCACTGTCAAAATTAGGGTGGTATACTAATAGTATTTGGAAACAGTAAAAGCAGGGCTAGTGCTAAGGATTAGTTCTGTTTCTATAATCTAGTTCTGAAATGCTCACATTTAAATTTCACTATTCTTTCAATCCAAAACCCAAGGATAAACACCACTGCTGATTACCATCAAACAGTTCAAGTTATTTAATAATACTGGAAGTGCACAGGTATTAAGATATTATGTAAGTTAGTTATCAATTACAGTTCAACGTATACTAGTTCTCTGGTCCCAAAACATCAAGCTACTCAGCCAGATTCTCCTGTGCAGTGTAATTGTTTTAATATCTCCAGGATGTGAAATTGAAAACTAGTTCACTATTGTTTATTTAGTAAACTCACTGCTTGCTGTTTACCAGCATGACTAGGAAAACCCATTTTCTTATTACTCAGCTCTCCAATTAAATAACCAGCTGCCAAATCCATCTCAGTTGCTAGATATAAATTTACTGCTGTACGATCAAACAAGCTTTCACTTTTGTTACGCTGTGTGCTGTACATACCACAGAGGACCAAGCCCTACTGCTGTCTTCCCAGGCATACTGCCATGGCAGTCACAAGGTAGTTGCCGGTAAGGGTTTTCTGTAACAGAAAACAGAATTAAGTGATTTCAAAATACAATCTATAGAATTCACTTTAACAAACAAAATGAAAGAGATGTTTTAGATACTAGAAATATTGCACCCGACAAGAAGTAATTCTGCCTAAGTAGAGGCATTTAATAGGACAAGCAACATCAGAACCGAAAATAAACAACTGTAAAAACGCCTGAGACTCCAACTTTTATTAATGTTGCCACAAGTTACTACCTCTGGTGTCTGCTGGAATCTAATGAGGGGCATTGTAACTTTTTAGTTATTTTTAAATTAAAACAAAACAAAACCAGAGCTCCATATTACTTGGTATGTGTTTTAAATAACTACTTCTAGCTAGTGCGTTAAAACTTTCCTCTGCAAAAACAAGTTTAAACTAAAAAAAACTTTTCAAGGAAAATTGTATTACGCAAAAAATTGTTAACAATTATGGTTGCATATGTGCACAAAATTTAGTTGAATCGTAGGATTTTCATGACAGCCATAGCTCAGCTCCCTTGCACATACGTAGTAGGTTGAAGGACTCTGAATGCTGTTGATTTGTGCATTTAAAATTTCAGCCATAACACTGTACCTAGACAGGTGACAATTTTATTTCTGTTCTTAAGAATGAAAAGAAAATGTTATACTTATTGCAGTCTAATGCTCGTATAGCCAAGAAAGCATCACTGTCTTAAGGAGAAGTGTTAATACCTTAACAGCCCAAGGCATCGGGCCCTTTAATTAATCCTATCTTATTTCTCATTGTAGACATTCAATAAGATATAGATAAACAACTGGATGTAATCTGGAGCTTCACAACTCAATACATTCTCAAACTGCAGAATAATCTTGTATGCACTATCTGTGTACACCAAACTGTTCTTAAAAATATTTCAAATAAGCTAAAGGCACTTGTCTTCATTAAGAACTAAATATTTGATTTATCTGATGTTTGAGTAGTAAAGATCTTTAGAAAAATACTCAGCGAATTTTTTTTTTACATGTCAAAAATATGGCAGATTTTTTAACATCCTTTTTTCATAACCTTACATCTCCAACAAAACTACCAACCACCATCAGTAGGGTAGAGAAGTAGTATAAGAAATTCCAACAGCGTAATTTTCCAGAAAGTTTTAAGACAAATGCACATTTCGATTTTTGTCTAAATCATGACGAGTCTAAATGACCAAAGTACCATATTCAGGTTCCACGTAGAAAAGGCTGCTTGACTAGAGGGAACATATGAATTAGTAGTCGTTTTAGATACTTTGACACAGTAGGGTGGTTAAAAAACAAATGGCTTTGAATAGGTGGATGATATGCAAAGTCAACTGCTAAACATACTCTGATAGACCCAATTGTTTCAAAAGACAGCAGATAGTAGGAATAGAAAACTCCAAGGGTTCAAAGTATCTCTGAATGGACCATAATGAAAAATGCTTTCACTCAGGCTCTGTAAGCAGTCCTGTGGAAACCTTTCTGCTCTGGATTAGAATGTCTTGTACTGCTTTGCTCCTTTCCCCAGTTTAGTCAGCTACTCTCCATGCTGTCAGAGGCAGAGACACGGGCTCCAGATGTAACACAAGCCCCCAGTTCTGTGAAATGACATCAAGATGGCTTGGAAGTGGTAGAAGGGAATGGAGGGATAAGTGCATCAGAAGTTGGAGTACCAGAGCTGATATGCCCGGGCCATTATCAACTGGACCTTGTCCTTTGTCATCTTCCTGAGGACTCTGGGAAATAACAGGATGGGGTGAAAGGATCCCTTTCTGATCAGCAATGCATCTTCTCGAAGAGCAAAAAAACAGCAGATTGTCATGAGGAGGGATGGGGTAGGCCATTGCCAAAGGAGGGGAGAACAGGTACAGATCCTTGAAAATCAGTCCAAGACTCTTGACAGCAGCATCAATCCTTCCCTCCTTAACCAGAAGAAGAATGTGCACTTTCAATAGATGGAGAGCATCTCTGCTTCTGGAAACACAGTCTCTTGGAAGAGTCTGGAGCCATCTGGTGGTATGAGTAAGACAAGGAAGGTCTCTGGCTCCTTACTTCTTGCTCAGAGCTGGGGTATAAAGCTCTGAAATCATTCAGAAAGGGTAATTTCTTGTTAATTGTTCAGTTTAAAACATCATGGCCCTCTTAGGTTGACCTACTGTAATCATAGCCCTGAACTCATCTCTGGAGTCCAGGGGTAGCTTCTTGACAAACTGAAAGATTGTATCCCACTGTATCATATTCTGCCAACAGAGCATGGTAACTGACTATGCAGAACTGTAGGCTAGCTGAGTATATTTTTCTCCCGAAAGAGAGTTTTGATTCCTTATACCAGGGGTGGATTTCACAATAAGATTTTTCATGAGCCACTGCCACTACCAATGATCCCAGGGCAGGGTGGATGGAAAAATTACTTGAATCCCTTAGGGGAAAATGACTTCCTAGACGTGGCTGAAATGGAGGCTGGGGTCTACCAGCCGTCCTTGATCAGTGCAAGAATACCCTTATTAATGGGCATTGCTAAATGGCTCTGAGGGAACAGATGAAGAATATTGAATAACAGGGATGTTTCTGGACTATTTCCAAAGTATTAGCCACTCTTTTAAGAAGTTCCTGCAAGTCCTTGAAGTCATCAATAGTGGAAGATGCTGATGGTGTAACTGTTTCATCTGGTGAAGATGAAATACACATGGAAAAAATTCATCCTCAGACCCTTCCAGGAGATATGCATTATCGCTCTGT